>NC_054387.1:121223176-121523176 GCF_017654675.1 Xenopus laevis | reverse complement strand
CAAAAAAAATTAGTTATTTAAAGTAATGTTCTGTTGCGCTGTACTGGTATAACTGGTGGGTTTGCTTCAGAATCATTATTATAGTTTATATAAACAAGCTGCTTTGTAGCCATGTGGGCAGACATTCAAAGCGGAAAAAGGAGAAAAGGCACATGACATATAGGAGATATGTATGAAGATACAAGTTAGGGAAAGATCCATTATCCAGAAAACCTCGGGTCCCAAGCATACTGGATTCCATTCTGGTCCCATACATGTATTGATATTGCACAGGAGTAGCTTCCTAATATGATCTACATACACCAGGGTCCTCTGCAGTCACTGAAGCGGCATTTGTTCTGTGCCTGATGGATAAATAATTACGGGTATGGGATCCGTTGTCCGGAAACCTGTTATCCAAAAAGCTCAGAATTATAGACTCCATTTTATCCAAATTTTTTAAAATGATTTCCTTTTTCTCTGTAATAATTAAAGGGATCCTGTCATCGGAAAACATGTTTTTTTTTTCAAAACGCATCAGTTAATAGTGCTACTCCAGCAGAATTCTAAACTGAAATCCATTTCTCAAAAGAGCAAACAGATTTTTTTATATTCAATTTTGAAATCGGACATGGGGCTTGACATTTTGTCAATTTCCCAGCTGCCCCTGGCCATGTGACTCGTGACTGCACTTTAGGTGAGAAATGCTTTCTGGCAGGCTGCTGTTTTTCCTTCTCAATGTAACTGAATGTTTCTCAGTGGGACATGGTTTTTTACTATTGACTGCTGTTCTTAGATCTACCAGGCAGCTGTTATCTTGTGTTAGGGAGCTGTTATCTGGTTACTTTCCCATTGTTCTTTTGTTTGGCTGCTGGGGGGGGGTGATAACACTCCAACTTGCAGTACAGCAGTAAAGAGTGATTGAAGTTTATCAGAGCACAAGTCACATGACTTGGGGCAGCTGGGAAATTGACAATATGTCTAGCCCCATGTCAGATTTCAAAATTGAATATTAAAAAATCTGTTTGCTCTTTTGAGAAATGGATTTCAGTGCAGAATTCTGCTGGAGCAGCACTATTAACTGATTCATTTTGAAAAAAACATTTTTTCCAATGACAGTATCCCTTTAAACAGTACCTTGTCCTTGATCCCATCTAAGATATAATGAATCCTTATTGGAGGCCAAACAATCCTATTTAGTTTATTTAACGTTTGCATGATTTTCTAGTAGACTTAAGGTATTGATATCCAGAAGAATCCATTAAAACCCCAGGTCCCAATCATTCTGGATAATGGATCCCATACCTTTACTACATTTGTCTGTCCATCTGTCCAAAGTTGTACATTCTTTACACTCTTACTATAAATATTATTTTTTTGTTTTGTTAAAGGAAAAGCTACAGAGGCATTTTATTGCCAATAGATTAGCTGCAATAGTGCAAGCTAGAATGTTATATTTATTCTGCAGAATGTTTTACCATACCTGAGAAGGGAGGAGAGGAGTAAACTGAGCATGCTCACGCCCGGGGCAAGGATGTTTAAGCTGAAGGCAGGAAGTCTGATACAGAAGCCCATGAGTACACAATAGAAGGAAAGAAATGTTTTTCTTTTGACAGAGGACTCCGAGCAGCATTACATTGAGGGTTTACTGGTATATTTAGGTGGACCTTTCTGATAAGGCTTACTTTAAAGGACAAGGAAAGGTTAGGAATGAGTTAACCTCTATTATAAGCCATACTTACAGTGATGCCATTCATTATTTCCATTCTCCTCTTCATTAAGAGCTTTGTCAGTGCTATCCCCATGTTCTAGGCAAAACAGCTTACTTCATTATGTAAAATTCCCATGATCCATCACTCTTTCATCAAGACCAAGACTTTCTGGCATGCTCAGAACAATCGTGGACAGGCAGCTCGGGGACATAAACAATCTTTGTGAGTGCGCCTGTTCGTTTTCAATAAGGTACACTGAACCCAGAAGCCCTGCCTTCTGCAAGATTGCGCCAATGGCAGCAGCCTACGAAGGTTGCCATGGTGACGCGCTTCTCTACAGAAGAAATACACACTGATCGGCTAGTTTTCAGTAGTAAATTCTCCTGTGAGCCCATCGGTGTGTTTTAATGCTGCTTCTGCCTCCTTCTATCATCCTTCCCCGTTCTGCTAGCCCTGCTGTCCTGCAGTTTTACACATGCGCAATGAGTTCTGCAGCGCCATATTAATGACGTATTAATAACTAAAACGGCAGCTGTGATGAAGGGGAAGTTGTGCAAACTTTGAAAAAGCACTGCAGGAGACATGAGCGGAATTTTGAAAAAATAAAGTTGGCGAAGAGGTACAGGGGCTTTATGATATGTGTGATGCAGTTGAAGCCTTTCCTTGTCATTTAAATTGCAGTGCTCAGTGCCACATGTCTCGCTGCTCTTGCCCATCCCTATACCTTCTCATGACTATTTCTTTTTTTAGAATGTAAGCTCTGTTGAGCAGTTCCCTCTTCACCACTCATTTTAGGTCTATGTTTTGTTATCTAATCTGTGTTCAGTGTATGCACCCATGTGTTGTACAGTGCTGTGAGATATGTTGGCACTTTATAGATAAAAGTTAATTATTTATCTCACTACAATTGTACTACTGCATTTTCAGATTGAAACAATGCCATCTTGCATAGTCCGTGGTTGTCATCACAGCACAGCAAGAAAATGCCTTTCTCCTGGAATCGCCTTGCACGGATTCCCAAACAACCTTTCCAGAATAAAACAATGGCTCGTGAACATCGGACAAAATGTTGGCGACATTGATGATTTTGCACAGAAAGTCCTGGATGGAAAGAAACAGAATTCCTATCGAATTTGCTCTGCCCATTTTTCCTCTGATTGTTTCGTCCAATTCGGCTATTCAAAGGGACTGAAAGCAGATGCAGTGCCCACGATATTTGCTTGGAACACCCCAGAGAGCAGAGGGCGCAGCGCTATTCGCAATCGCTACTTTATGTACCCGGAACGACCTTGTGGTCGGTGTATGAAAATTAAAATGGTTGATGCAAGCACATCCACGGATCCAGCAATGTTTTACAAAGAAGCTGGTGTACAGTGGCCAGAATTCGAGTTTAATACAGCTGGTGAGGGATGGAAAATAAAGCACGATCACTACTACCATTCAAGCTCTTCAAGGAAAAGCACCCAGAAACCTACAGTCGGTCGCGATTGTCAAAAAGATCTGATGGGCACGAGTAATAATAAAAACAGCCGAGATGAGGAGCAGGAGGTGGATGATAATGATAGCAGTAACAATGATAACACCCAGACTCACCAGCCCTCCGTAAATTTAGATCCATTTCATTCTGGGATACCAGAAATAACCAAAGCAGACAGTTTTATGGATTCCACTCCATCCTCCCACAAAGTAAGACACCGCATTCAAAACAAGTCCAGCAGTAATAGAAGTACAGAGCACACCTTACCCATGGGCAATGATACTGCAGTTCTAGATATTGCGCATCAACGGAAGTTTATCGTATTTGAGTCTTGCCTTGATGTCTTGCTTCACAAGCTTTCCTGTGGTTTTGGTGTGGACTGCCGTTCCCCCATCATTGGACTTGAGAAGCAAGTGAAGGGCTCTTACTTGTCTGTAGTTGGCAGGTGCTCCAAAGGCCACCGCTTTCATCTGTGGGACAGCCAGCCTGTAGCAGGAGATGTTGCACTGGGCAATCTTTTGGCATCAGCTGCTCTGCTTTTCAGCGGTTCTAGATTTTCAAAGGTTGAAGAAATTAGTCAGCTGATGGGCCTGCAGCTAATTTCCTGCGACACTTACCGTAAATACCAGCGTGCATTTCTATTTCCTACAATCGATCGCCATTGGCTTAATGAGCGTAGACGGCTCAAAGATACCGTAGGATATACAAAACTGTGCCTTTCTGGGGATGGTCACAACTCAAAGGTCTCTACGTACACGTTCACTGAACCCCAGAGTAAACTAATTCTAGATTTTCAGGTGGTTCAGAAGTCTAAAACCAGTCAAAAACAGGACCTAGCAAAGGAACAGCTAGCCTATGAAATATGTTTAGATCGACTTCTAAAAGATAATTACGTTGTTGAGGCCATTGCAACAGACCAGCATTCTGCTATTGAAGAACTCATGTGTCAGAAGTACAGTCCTATCATTCACAAGTATGATGTTGGCTTTTATGCCCAAAAGGTAAAAAGACAATTGGTGTCTGCCAGCAAAAAAAGGAAGTGCTCACAGATTAGCAAGTGGATACCTGCGATCATTCTACACTTTGAATGGTCTTCCAAAACTAGTCAAGGGAACGTTTCCTTGTTTCGTGAAAAGTGGCAATCGCTGCTAATGCACATTACTAATCACCATGAGTGGGGCGGCTCCGTAGTATGCCATGCATGCGACCATAAAGCTCTCCTTCGTAATTCGCGGCCACTTCCCTGGATTAAGTTGTGGTGTCCGGCCTTCCATGCTTTACGTGAAGTGATTCTTTCCTTCAAGCTGACGAAGGACTTGACCCGTCTTTCTCAGTTTAGCCACGGCAGAGAGATTTTGTTATACCATCGTCTCCTTCAGAAATATAGGCCTGGTGTAGTCCGTCTTAGGATGGATTCTGTGGATGCAAGGACCAAACTAGCGGCTCTTGCATACAATGCAAATGTACACATGGGGCATACAAAATCTCAGGTCTCCCTAGAAACATCTGGTGGTGCTGCCCAGGAGAGACTCAAGATGGATTACAGTTGGCGGACCTTGAAATCACTGTCCAAACCAGACTCGAATGCTCATTTGTTGCGCATGATGGTGGATGCTATAAAATTGTGCTCTGTTAACCCAAGCCTTGCAGTCTAGATACGCCTTGCTATGCACTGTATTGCAAATATCAGAACCCAAAAGGAGAACAATTAAAAGGGTATCCTATCTTATTTCTATTGTTTTAAGGCAACAATGATCACTGTCTGCAAAAAAAGTTAAAGGAACGGTAACACCAAAACATGAAAGTGTTTTAAAGGAATTACAAATTAACACATCAGTTAATAGTGCTGCTCCAGCAGAAGGCTGCACTGAAATCTGATTCTCAAAAGAGCAAACAGATTTTTTTTATTCTGAAATCTGACATGGGGCTAGACATATTGTCAGTTTCCCAGGTTCCCCCAGTCATGTGACTTGTGTTCTGATAAACTTCAGTCTCTCTTTACAGCTGCACTGCAAGTTGGACTGATATCACCCCCCTCCCCCAGCAGCCTAACAACAGAACAATGGGAAGGTTACCAGACACAAAATAACAGCTGCCTGGTAGATCTCAGAACAGCACTCAATAGTAAAATCCAGGTCCCACTGACCGACACCAATATTACAACTGAAAAACATACACTTCAGGAATGAAATTTTATATTGTAGAGTGAATTATTGCAGTGTAACAGTGTAATTTAGAAATAAAAACTACATTATAAAAATCTGTGCCCTGCACTGGTAAATCTGGTGTGCTTGCTTCCAAAACACTACTATTGTTTATATAAACAAGCTGCTGTGCTGCTATGACGGAGGCCATTCAAACCCTGGATACACCGTAGATCAGGTATATGATCTGAAGAATCCCATTGTATACTACAGAGCGTTTTCTGTTATATCCTGTGCCTTTTCTCATAGTGTTTCTGACGCAAACACACCGCTTGTACAAGTGCAGCACATTATACGTACATCATATTTTCATTACTGTAATACACTATCTTTTTTTGGTGTTACTGTACCTTTAACAAACCAGTCCTTTCATTGTGTTGTGCATCTTGCAATTGTAGGGCATCTTCTTAGGGAGGGAGGACCCTTTTGATGCCTGAGGGTTTTTTTGTGTGCTATGTCAAATCACCACCTCAGCATGGTTTTTATATTTAACCCTTCATTTACACCGGTCGCAGGAAATTATACTTGTCTTTGATTGCAACTTTTATAGGGTTTGTTGTAGATCTTGTAACTTTCTGTAAAGCTGTGATTTTTTTTTTCTCTTAGTAATGTAAATATGAAAGTGACTTTTTTGAGGTCCTCTAAATATAGACTACATTAAGAACTGTGTGCATTTTTCTGCTTTTAACCCCATGCCTCCCGTAGATCATAAAACTTCCTGCGCCTTATTTTATTTATTTTTTTTCCGGAACCCTATTTCCTGTCAGTGTACATTTTACTGTTCATGGTTGAATATGAATAAGTAATCAAAACAAATGTGGCAGGCAGTCAAGAGGTTAATGGAAATGTTTTAATGGACAAATCCGTATATAGTATTTACTACATACAAGTTGAGGATATACATGACTGTTCATTTTTTATTGCAAACCTGAATAAGCCCATATTAAGAATTGTATGGCAACAGCGCATTTGTGTGAAATTTTTATGCATTTCATAGCCACAATGTTCATTATTACAACAACTTTTATAAATACTTGTGAGTATTGCTCAATGTAATTTGTATCGTATGAATTTGTGTCTTTTCAGAGTAGTGTTGTGTATTTATAAAGCATTAAAGATGCATCTCAAATTCATGAATTGTGGGCCCATGAGCACTAGTGTCATTTAACAAATAGAAGATGAAATCAAATACAGGTATGGGATCTGTTATCCAGAATGCTCAGGACCTGCGGCATTCCGGAAAACCAATCTTTCCGTAATTTGGATCTTCGTACCTTATGCCTACTAGAAAATCATTTAAACATTAAATAAACCCAAAAGGCTGGTTATGCCTCCAATAAAGACTGAGTGTATATATTAGTTTGGATCAAGTACAAGGTACTGTTTTATTATTACAGCGATGAAGGAAATCATTTTTTAAAATGTATGGGAGACCACCTTTCCGTATTTCTGAGCTTTCTGGATAAGATTTCCGGATAACTGGTCCCATACCTGTATTAGCACCTCAATATTTCCATAATGCAAGTATAAATGAGAAATCAGTATTGTCCCTTTAGGGCAGAGACACATGAAGATTCGGGGAGATTTAGTCGCCTGGCGACTAATCGGCTCTTCTTCGGGCATCTAATCTCCCCAAAAAGAATCGAAATTGCCGGCGGGATATCACTCGGATCGCTTCGTTTTCCGAAGTCTCCTGAAGTTTTCTCGTGAGGCAAGTACAAAGTGCCAATAAGAAATTAAGAACTTGTGTCCTTCTTTAAAGAGATTTAGATTTCTCAGTCAGCACCTATGCTTCCCAAATCTTAAGCTTGATGCACGTCCAACGGTTTCCACCATGCGTCCGTTTATTCACAATTTACAGATGTCGACAGCACCAGCCATAGATTATGCTGTTTAAAATGCCTTTATTGAGACATGGGTTTCTGGCCCCAATACACTTGGCAACGTTTCAGACCGCCATCTGTCTTTTATCAAGCCACCTTTACAACACCTGTGCTCAGTTATTTATACATAATCACACAGTGACCCCTAGTGATTCTTTTCCAAAATGCAATCTTACACATTCCCAAACCATCACATTTGTTGCAATATACATTCTGCTACATAATACAAAAAATTTCTCTCTACCTTTACGCAATAAAGTGTCCATATTTCTTTAGTGTCCATAAATATCCTTCTGAAAAAATTGACTGTAAAAAAGATACATAATAAACACATTATCAGTAAAACATTTTCCATTATTAAATTTTCCATTACTCAATTTTAAAAAACATTATTAAAAAGACAAATTTACCGATAAATTTTACTTAAATCATATTCCCTGTTGAGGCCATGGGGAGCCAACGTTTCCAATCTTCTAATGCATCTCGCTTCTTTTTTCAATAATATTTTAACTCTATCACTACCTCTCCGCATTCTCGGAACATGGTCTATTATTTGGTATTTTAATTGTTGGACCCCATGACCCGCAACAAGCAAATGGTTTGCAACTGCTTGATCGCTTTTCTTAGTATTTATGGCGGACTTATGTTCTCTTATCCGTTCCTTAGCACTTCTTGTGGTCTGTCCAACATAGGATAGCCCACACGGGCACTTGATCACATACACTATAAAAGTACTTTCGCATGTATAATATCCATTAATTTTAATTGCTGTTCCTTTCCTAGGGTGATACAAAATCTCTCCCTTTAAGCAATTAGAGCAACAATTGCAGCCAAGACATGGGTATGTCCCATTTTTTTTTGGCCGCAACAGTCGCTCCTGTGTTAGTGTCCCTTCCACATCTGATCTTATAGCCATTGATCCTATGGTTTTCGCTTTTTTATATGAGACCAATGGGGTATTTTTGAATATATCAATATCCGGTAAACCTTCCCTCAATAATGGCCAATGTTTCTTAATTGTTCTTTCTACGTGTGTACTTATAGTACTATATCGGGACACAAATGGAATTCTCTGTATTTGGTTGTTTAGGGGTCTCTTTATATTGTGTTTTAAATCAGCCCGTTGTTTTTTCAATAACTCTGTGGGGTATCCCCTTTCTTCAAACTTTATTTGCATTTGATCTAGTCGAAATTCCAATGCACTGTCGTCGGACACAATCCTTTTAACTCGACTAAACTGTGATTTAGGTACTGACTTTTTAATCTGTATGGGGTGAAATGATCTATAATGTAATAAAGTGTTTTTGTCAGTTGGTTTTATATAAAGGTCCGAGGACAGTGCATTCTCCTTTCGACTGATAAGGGTATCTAAAAAAGAAACCTGATTTACATCACTATGTAAGGTAAATTTTAGTTTGGTTCTGGTATGATTAATCTGGCGATGGAATTCCTCCAGGGTCCCCTGTGGCCCCGACCATATTATGAAAATATCGTCAATAAATCTATACCAGCTCAAACAATGTGTTTTGTATAAATCATTAGTATAGACAAAAGCCTCCTCAAATGCATTCATGTAAATATTTGCATATGATGGGGCCACATTGGACCCCATCGCCGTTCCTCGTATTTGTAAGAAGAATTGGTCCTTGAAGAGAAAAAAATTATTATACAAAACCAATTTTAAACAAGATAGGACAAAATTCTTCTGTGAGCCATCCAGTGATTCGTCCCGGCCCAACTCGACGCAGACAGCCTCCACACCCCCATCATGTGGGATGGAGGTGTACTTTAAAGAGAACCAGGCCCGGACTGGCAATCTGTGGGTTCTGGCAAATGCCAGATGGGCTGCTGTATGGTTCCATAGAAAGTTACCATATAGTGGGCTGGTAGGGGGCTGTTTGGGCCTCTGTGTACTTGGAATGGCAGGGCCTATTTTGACTCCCAGTCCAGGCCTGAAGAGAACTATCCCCCCCCCGCATAGTTCATTGCCCTTGAAAGTGTCCCAAATACATTATTATTATTATTATTAACAACATGTATATACATAGCTCACGTATTGGTGCAGAGTAAGCACAGATAAGCGCATGGGCGCCATCTTCCAGATCTTCGGTCTGAAAGGGAACACAATATCGGTGCAGTTGCAGCAGTCTTCCAGTTTGTAGCAACTGCGCATGCACCAAAAGTGCTGTGAATTGTCGAAGAGAACAGAGGACCCAGAGAAGACCGAAGATCCGGAAGATGTTTATTGGTAGCATTATATGTACTAACGGCTTCCCTTTAAATAATTAGTGATATCAGGCCATAGTATAGTATGTGCACATTCAATAATGGTGTATTGGCATGCATTTGATAGGGATGTGAGCTACAATACTCCATGCTGGAGATTTCCTTGATTTTTTTTTTTTTTTTGGTTTAAAATACATATACATCATTGTTTTCAGCTCATTCTTCTGTTCTTGAGCTACACCATGTCTATACAGCCTGCTGTAGCTTTATGAAGCTATAGGCACTTGATGCCAAAAAAAGTACTGTGGCTGTGTTTTGTTTTTTTTTAAATGAGTTAAAATAAAGCAAATTAAATCTGCAGGTGGTGGCGTTACTGCTTTGTTAACTGGCGACTGTCTCTATATCGGCAGCAATTGAATGATTTGCCTGGTTATACAAAAAGGGTTAAATATTCTTGTTACATTGGAGGTGTGTTCCCTGTGAGCTACAGTAGCAATAGCGATGGATCAATCATTGTGTTTAGACAAAATACATTTAGGCAGACGTGTAAGTTAAGTGTCAAACTAACACACACAATAGCAAAAGCCTGTATTTCATAGAAAAACAGCTTTTCATTCTGTAGTTTTGTAGAGAGCCATGAAAGATATTTGATCTGTGTTTATCTTCCTGTGCAAGAACAAAACTTGCAAAGCTTATCTCTTTTCTGTAGACACAAGCTTTTTTTGGCCGTATTCAACTGAAATGTCTGTCTCCATGACTACACGGCATATATATATATATATATATATATATAATTTGGTTTTTTTGTTTGTTTTTTTTTGACACAATAACTACGGGACTCTAGTGCCGGAGGGGTCTGTCTCTCTCTCTCTCTCTCTCTCTCTCTCTCTCTCTCTCTCTCTCTCTCTCTCTCTCTCTCTCTCTCTCTCTCTCTCTCTCTCTCTCTCGGGTAAATTTATCAAAGAGTGAAGTTCCGCCACTAGAGTGAAATTCCGCAGCTCTCAATTCATTTCTATGGGATTTCGAAAGGCGTATTTATCAATGGGTGAAAGTTCACCCTTTGATGAATACGCCTTTAAAAATCCCATAGAAATGAATGGATAGTGGTGGAATTTCACTCTAGTGGCGGAACTTCACTATTAACTTCACTCTTTGATAAATATACCCCTTTAGCTCTCTCTTTAGCGCTCTCTCCTCTCTATAGCGGTCTCTCTCTATAGCGCTCTCTCTATAGCGCTCTCTCTATAGCGCTCTCTCTATAGCGCTCTCTATAGCGCTTTCTCTCTATAGCTCTCTCTCCATAGCGCTCTCTCTCTCTCTCTATAGCGCTCTCTCTATAGCTCTCTCTCTATAGCTCTCTCTCTATAGCTCTCTCTCTATAACTCTCTCTCTATAGCTCTCTATAACTCTCTCTCTCTAGCTATAGCTCTGTCTCTCTCTCTCCTTTTATTATGGTATATGCAAGCCATTTCAGCTACTGTTCATAGCCTTTAACATTTCCAAGCTAAAAACAAGTTTTCAATAACATAATCTTTGGGCATATTAAAAATATAAAAAACTAGTTCTGTAGATGGCTGAAGTTTTACTGCTCCAAATCTAATTTTACATCACTTGTCTACTACTACTGGTTCAGAGAATGGGCATTAACACTCGGGGGTTGATACTTATTATTATGGAAAAATTTACTGAGTTGTAATGATTTTACAGAGCTCTCTCTCCTTTAGTGCTGTAAAGTATAAATACAAGATGTCCTTCCTGAATGTTTAACATGTAGTGGTATACACACTCAAAATATATGATAATCATATTAGCTTTGCTGCTTGATTAGATTTTTTTGGTGGCCAAATTTAGGAAAACTTACCAGCACCCTAGGCTTATACTCTGGTCGATAAGGTTTCCCAGTTTTTGTAGGTAAATTTAGGTACCTCGGCTTATACTCGGGTCGGCTTATACTCAAGTATATACGGTATACTATTTTGTACGAACCAGCGCCAGGATTCGGCCTTTTTCAGCAGGATTCGGATTCGGCCAAATCCTTCTGCCCGGCCGAATCCTAATTTGCATATGCAAATTAGGGGCAGGGAGGGAAATTGCATGACTTTTTGTCAGAAAACAAGGAAGTAAAAAATGTTTTCCCTTTCCCATCCCTAATTTGCATATGCAAATTAGGGTTCGGATTCGGTTCGGTATTCGGCCGAATCCTTCGTGAAGGATTCGGGGGTTCGGCTGAATCCAAAGAAGTGGATTCGGTGCATCCCTAATAAATATATATATATATATATATATATATATATATAATGTCATGATACAGGCCTGTAATAGTAAATAAAACAGGCCATGGTATCATGAGAAATATTTCTTCCAACATCTAAATCAGACACATAACAGGCCTCTTTTCACTATGGTCAGGGGGGTCAGAGCTGTAATGCCCTCCTGTAAGCCCTGGCTGATAAGAGCCATTCCATAGGGAGGGGGAAGCCCAAGGAGTGAGAACTTAAATTTCCCAGCAAGACCCTCAAAGGTGAAGTGAAGGTCACACATAATGTAAACTCAAATATATTTCTCCTCACAGAACCCATACCTGTTGTACCAACAGTATAAATAACTGGTGACGGGTTCAAGGCAATTTCAGCTTTCAAACGAGTCCAAACATGACTAGGCTTGGTACTCTGTAGATCAGATGTGAATATCTGGGCAGGGGAAGGTCACACAGTATTGATGTTTAGTATCTATGGAATCCCTGAGAGAATTAATAACCAATGAATAAAATATCATCTCTCTTCTATGTTCCTATAAAGAGTTATGGTCATAATTCTTGGTCCAGTTCCTACTCACAGGAGGTCATGAAAACTCAATCTGTGTCCTGCTAGGCCACACCCCTTGCATTTCTGAGGGAGGGGGGAGTGTGCAGTTACCTGATGCCCTGAAATCACTAATAAATAGTCAGCTCTTCTGACTAAACTTTGGATTTACTTTGGAGGACCAATTGCGATTGGAAGTTATCCCGTTTGTTTCCCCTTGCCTCCAGGACCAGGAATTCTATATATTTAGAGTTAAGTATAGGTTTTCCATGTTTTCCCTTTTATTTTACAACTGTTTGTAATTGTATTATTGCATGTATGTCTCTTCTTGTAACATCTATTTGTATATTGCACTGTTATACCTTTTATAATATTAAAGAGAATTTAATAAGATTGTCTTTGATGCTCTAAACGAACCTAGCCTGAAAGAGTGTAACTGTGAGCCTTAACCCTCTGCATGCTGAAGTACTTGTAGAATCAGTAGGAAATAACTGACTATAGTGAGAGAGTGTTTAATGCATTGGTGTATTGTGAATTATTACCTGTTAGAGAGAACAGGGGAAATAGTCACATTAGGTTTCTATCGCCTGTGAATGATAGATGGTGGCAGTGATTGAGTTTTGTGGGTGTTGGTTGGTCTATATATATATATATATATATATATATATATATATAATTTGTCAGTGAGTCAAATCACCTTTATTAGCATGTGTGTCATATATATATATATATATATATATATATATATATATATATATATATATATATATATATATATGTTGTAGATGGGTGCACACCAGGAACGTTTAAAGCCAAATTACTTAAAGGTTAAAACATACTTTATTGAAAAAATTTTTAAAACAGGCCAACGTTTCGGTCTCCTTCTCAGACCATTATCAAGACTTGATAATGGTCTGAGAAGGAGACCGAAACGTTGGCCTGTTTTTTAAAAAATTTTTCAATAAAGTATGTTTTAACCTTTAAGTAATTTGGCTTTAAACGTTCCTGGTGTGCACCCATCTACAACATATTTATCTATTCCATTACGGGTAGCACCTGGGTCACTTACTGCTGTTTGGAGTGCGGAGAAAACACAAGGACTTTATATATATATATATATATATATATATATATATATATATATATATATATATATATATATACATACATACATACATACATACATACATACATACATACATACATACATACATACATACATACATACATACATACATACACAGTCCATGGAGGAGTCGGCACTCACGTCACAAAATTCAAATATGCCTGGGTGCAGTGTCCGAAATTAGATACAATATCATACAGATAAGGTTCACACAAAATAGAATGGCGGGAAAAATTCAGATTGAAAAAGTCGTGTCAGAATCCGTAACAAAATTAGCATACATATATTTAAGACTATACACTCATTCCGTATATCACTCTCAGTAATTGCAGAGGCAATTAAAATCTCTTTTTTAGATACTAAATGTAACATAAAACTTCAGCTGCGGCTAAGAAAGCAATAAATGGACATAGAGGGCAGCAGAATGTTACTTAGTATTTTTTTTCTAGTTTATTTTTTAACAATGTATATTAGAGGAGAGGTTGAGTTTAAAGGGATACTGTCGTTGAAAAACATGTTTTTTACAAAATGTATCAGTTAATAGTGCTACTACAGCAGAATCCTGCATTGAAATCCGTTTTTCAAAACAAGAAATGTATTTTTTTATATCTAATTTTAAAATTTGCTATGGGGCTAGACATTTTGACATTTCCCAGCTGCCCTCAGGTCATGTGACTTGTGCTCTGATAAACTGCAGTCACACTTTACTGCTGCACTGCAAGTTGGAGTGATGTCATTACCCCTCCCTCCTACAAGCTGCTGTAATGTAAATAGAGCCTTGTCTGCTGAGCCTGTCAATTGAACAATAGGCAGGTATCAAGATAAGCTCCTACTGACACCACTTCAGAAGGACTGAAATAAGATCCTGTGATCACTGCCCCCACTTACGTTTTTAAAAAAAAAAAAATAATAATATATAAATACTCACACAATTAATTTTGGGCACTGGAAAAATATTTTATATAGATAGTTTATTTATATTTGTTTACACAAAAATGAATGGCAGAAACACAGGAGTACAATCCCAGGACTGATGACAGGGAATAGGAAAAAAAGGATAAAATAAGGAGGACATACTTGAAAACCAGGAAAACTTAGGAGGAAGTCTAGGAAGGGTAAAAATAGCTCAGGAGAAAGGAGGCAGTAAGTAGTTAATGAAAAAAGAAGTATTGCAGGCAGGAAAGGAGCGCAGTGTGTGTGAGGTGGATAGCAGAGGGAACTCACAGCTCCTTTACCTCATCTAGTAACCAGTAAAACTAACTAGGAAGGCAGCAAGGAGAGAAAGTTCCCCCCTCCAAAGGAAAGCAGAGAACAAACTTACAGAACGGCAGGAGCTTTGATAGTGTCTGTGGGAGGGGGGGCTGCTAGTGCAGCTGTAGAGCAGGCAAAGAAAGTTATTGCTTCCCTGCAAACCATGTGACCCAGCGCCGATTCTACTTACAGCGCCGCCTGAGGCGGCTCCTTCAATGCCGCCCCTCCCTCGCCGGCAGGAACACTAAACACTAACGGTTTAAAAACTGGAAATTCGGCTCTTAAAGGTACCAGGAGCGGCTTTTTGCCGCCCCTGGAAACCTCTCCTGCGTTGCCGCCTGAGGCGAGTTTCTCAACTCGCCTCATTGGCGGCACACCCCTGATGTGACCTCTCTCCTCCTGACATCACACGCATGGGCAGAGAGGAGGGGATTCTCATGTCGTAGTGCGACCTGGCTTTTCATTACAGAGTGGCTGCCTCCAAGCACACAGGTAATGCTGTGCCTGCTGTTAGAGCAGCACAGGATGAATGTGTAATGAGCAGAAATGGAAGCCCCGATGACAAAATACAAACTAAAATAACTCATGCATGGAGTTGTGGATTAACATTTTATTTGCCAGACAGTGTTTATGGATGTGTGGTATTTATAAAAATGCAAAAAAAAAAAAAGTTTAAAATGACGACAGATTCCCTTTAAATGTTAGTGTGCCTCTGCAATTACTGAAAGTGATATACGGAATAGAAGGATCAGTAGCCTTACACAGCATTTGTTTTTAAGAAGGGGTCAGCGACGCCCATTTGAAAGCTGCAAAGAGTCAGAAGAAAAAGGCAAATAACTATAAAACTATGAAAAAATAAATAATGAAAACGT
The DNA here is from genome assembly GCF_017654675.1 of Xenopus laevis. Lineage (NCBI taxonomy): Eukaryota > Metazoa > Chordata > Amphibia > Anura > Pipidae > Xenopus > Xenopus laevis. The sequence continues at coordinate 121,507,645 of NC_054387.1, read as the reverse complement.
ATTGAAAAGTTGCTTAGAATTGGCCGTTCTATAACATAATAAAATTTACCTTAAAGGGGACCTGTCACCCAAAAAAATTATTCAAAATCCTATTCTATCACATTAGTCAAGCAAAATGAACTTTAATTACACTATATAAATTATTTAATTCTTGCTTCCTTCAGTCTGGGATTTCAAAATTATAGCAAGCAGGCAGCAGCCATTTTGTGGACACTGTTATTAAGACAAGCCTTGTATCATCTCAGAATCTTGTTTGTGAACCAGAATGGGGACCTGATGTCCATCCCCATGTCCTGGCTACACAATTAAATGGTTAAGAGAACTGGGGGAATGTGGGGAGAGCAGTGACATCTAGGAAGTGCTGAATAGAAAGTGAAAGTAATTGTCTGCCCCGCCTCTATGCCACTGGCCTAGACGAGTGGCAGACAATATTTGATTGACAGCTGAGATTTTTAAATGAGCTTACAACAGCTATGAATGCTTTAATAAAAAATAGAAATTGGATTTCATGTTTAATTTGAAAAGGACTTTTATTATACAAATTTTTGTGTCTGGGTGACAGGTCCACTTTAAAGGTGAACCACCCCTTTAACTGATAAAGGGCTGTGATTGCCTTGGGCTGGTACTGAACCCCATAACATAATGTACAACATTTCTAGCCTGCTTCTTTGTTAAGCTTTAGCTTTCCTTTAAAGGAACACCAAAAAAATTTGTGTTTTAAAGCAATGACAATATAATATAGTGTTGCCCTGCACTGGTAAAACTGGTTTGCTTGCGAAACACAATTATAGTTTATATAAACAAGCTGTTGTGTAGCCATGGGGGCAGCCATTCAAAATGAAAAAGGTCAAAATGCACAGCATACACAAGAGATAACAGATAAGCTCTGTAGTATACAATGGTATTCTTCAGATCTTATCAACTGTGTATCTTGTGCTTGAATAGCTGCCCCCACGGCTACAGCTTGTTTATATAAACTATAGTAGTGTTTCTGATGCAAACACACCAGTTTTACCAGTGCAGGGCAACAGTATATTGAATTATCATTCCTTTAAAACACTTTCATTTTTTTTATGTTAGTGTTGCTTTAGGGTTTCCATTCAATGAGTACAAAGTGGGAATAAGAAATGAAGGCGTTCTTTTAATCTGTTGTTACCATACACAGTAAGGGAAGGAGCACACGGGCAGATTCTGGGAAATTTAGTCGCCTGACAACTAATCTCCTCTTGTTTGGGGCAACAATCTCCCTGAACTGCCTTCCGCCTGGTAAAATGAAAAATCACCTGTGCCAATGCACTCACTCGTGAGGCAACTTCGGGCGACTTTGGAAATCGAATCGCTGCAAGTGCCATTGCAGTAGCGTTTTCTCATTATAGCAGGGGGAAGGCAGTTCGGGGAGATTGTCACCCCGCAGAAGAGGCGATTAGTCACCAAGCATCTAAATATTCCCCCGATTCTGCCCGTGTGCCCCTGCTCTACATCTATGTATCTATATATATTTTTTAGTGTTCTCCCCTGGATGGTTTTAGCCCCTCGCTATTCTCCTTGGCTGCCCAGCTTCACTCCAGCCTGCACCTTACAAAAATTAATGGAATAATAGTTCCAGTATGTATTTATTTGTGGACATGCTTTTTTCCCATTGGCTTTTGTAAATGAAACAACTTCTATTTAGCGATGCACAAATGCAGCTCTACTTATCAGTGAGCCATTTTATCATTAATGAGTAAAAGTGGCCATAGACGCAAAGATCCGCTCGTTTGGCGACATCTCCAAACGAGCGGATCTTTCCCCGATATGCCATTAACGAGCATGGCTATATCGGGGGTAATCTGAACGTTCGGCCGAATGGCCGAACGATCAGATTACGATGTGCAATGGACGAAAGATGTTGGCACTCTCCACACCCAATCCGAAAATTGTACCAATCCTCTATTTTTTTGCAGGAGGTCCCAGCGCACTGTAGATGCATCATTTTGTCTCCAGCATTTTAGTGCGGTGACAAGTCAAGAAAATTGGTTTACCTTGTAGGCACTGAGGACTGCTGCAGGTAAACCACTCAAATCAGGGTTGCAGTTCTTTCTAAGGGCATTGAAGAAGTCAGAAAGTCTTTTATCCCACAGGCCTTATCTTTTGTCTAGCTAAAGTTGCACATTTGTGAACGTTTCATTTAAGAAAAAAAAAGTCAAAATATACCATGACCATATAGGGGCAGAGACACACGCTCAGATGCTGGGAGATTTAGTCACCAGGCAATAAATCACCTCTTCTTTGAGGCGACTAATCTCTCCAAACTGCCTCCTCCCGGCTGAAGTCGCCCGACGTTTCCTTCCTTCATAAAATGAAGCGCACCAATTGCCATCCCGCCGACGATTTACATTCTAGGCAGCGGGAGGCAGTTCAGGCAGATTAGTCACGCCAAAGAAGAGTTGATTTGTTGCGGAGTGACTAAACTCCCTGAGGGCAGGGGCACACTGGCAGATTCGGGGAGATTGTTGCCTGGCGACTAATCCCTCTTCTTCGGGATGACAATCTCACTGAACTGCCTTCCGCCTGCTATAATGAAAAAACGCCAGCACAATGGCACTCGCGGCGCTTCAATTTCCGAAGTTGCCTCACGAGGAAACTTCGGGTGACTTCAGAAAATGAAGCACCGTGAGGGGGGAAGGCAGTTCGGGGAGATTGTTGCCCCGAAGAAGAGGTGATTAGTCGCCAGGCGACTTAATCTCCCCGAATCTGCCCTGAATCTGAGTGTGTGTGTCTCTGCTCTAAAGGGGGTGGCAGACGGGGAGATTGGTCGCCCAGTGACAAATCTCCTCTACTGCGGGCGACTAATCTCCTCGCACTGCCTTCCTGCCGGTAAGAATGTGAATCGCCGGCGGGATCGCTTCAGTTTTCCTAATTTGCCTAGCGAGGCATTTACTGGGCAACTAATCTCCCCGTCTGATTCGTACGATTTTCGGATCGTGTGTGGAGAGTGCCGGCATCTTTCGTCCGGCGGAGATCGGTTGTTTGGTCGATCGGATAGGTTTGATTTTGACCCGCCGGAGCCCATTGCGCATTGTAATCGGATCGTTCGGGCCATGCGGCTGAACGTTCAGATTACCCCCAATATAGCCATGCTTGTTAATGGCATATCGGGGAAAGATCCGGTCGTTTGGCAATGTCGCCAAACGAGCAGATCTTTGCGTCTATGGCCACCTTAACTCTACATTTGTATTGTGTTGGGTGCTTCATAAACACTCCTACAGTTCATACAAATCAGCGGCTGTGTAGCTATGGGTGCAGCCATTGATGCACATGTTTACATAGCAGATAAAACATAAGTGGCCTAGAATACAATGGTGTTGTATATGGAACAGGAAGATCAACAGGAGACCACATGCCATTCATGGTATGCCATTCAGCTCTAGACTGAAAACCTTTCTTAGGGTAGGGACACACTGGGCGATTTGGGGAGATTTAGTCGCCTGGCGACTAATCGCAGCGACTTTTCTCCCCGAATGCTTCCCCTCTCTCTGCGACTGGCTAAAATGAAAAATCGCCTGCGCTAATCACACGCAGCGATTCGTTTTCCGAAGTCGCCCGAAGTTGCCTCACGAGGAAACTTCGGGCGACTTCGGAAAACGAATCGCCGCGTGTGATTAGCGCAGGCGATTTTTCATTTTAGCCAGGCGCAGAGAGAGGGGAAGCATTCGGGGAAGATTGGTCGTGGAAAGTCGCGGCGATTAGTCGCCAGGCGACTAAATCTCCCCAAATCGCCCAGTGTGTCCCAGCCCTTATATAAAATAGGACATTTTGTTGCTAAGTTGTGGGGCGAACGCTTACAAACTTTAAGGGCTGGGACACACTGGGCGATTTGGGGAGATTTAGTCGCCTGGCGACTAATCGCCGCGACTTTCCACGACCAATCTTCCCCGAATGCTTCCCCTCTCTCTGCGCCTGGCTAAAAGGAAAAATCGCCTGCGCTAATCACACGCGGCGATTCGTTTTCCGAAGTCGCCCGAAGTTTCCTCGTGAGGCAACTTCGGGCGACTTCGGAAAACGAATCGCTGCGTGTGATTAGCGCAGGCGATTTTTCATTTTAGCCAGGCGCAGAGAGAGGGGAAGCATTCGGGGAGAAAAGTCGCTGCGATTAGTCGCCAGGCGACTAAATCTCCCCAAATCGCCCAGTGTGTCCCTACCCTTAAGGGACAATATACATCTAAAAACAATTTTGCTTAAAGTGAGCACAATGACTTGTACTTAAAATGCATCTTTAGGCTAAGGACACACTGGACGATTTGTCGCCAATGTTTTTAAAAAGCAAATCGCGGCGACATATCGCTCGTTTTGTCTCTGAACAAAACCAAATGAAAGACGCCAGCTCCTGTGCCCACAGCGCGTTTGTGAATCGCCTGTAGCTCCAAAACGCACTGAGACCCTTTTCCGAGCGATTTATCAGAAATAGCATGTACTGTACTTAGAAAAGCACTGAAATCTCCTAGACACGCACACACATACAGATAGGTAGCAGGAATTGTATTCAAATTACAATGCGAACGCAATGACGCAAGAACGCAAGCACGTAAAGACGCCAGGTTACAGCGGGAAGCACAAACTGTTTCCGGTTTGGGTGGAGCACGTACCGCACAGAGTAATGGGATACAAATCGCTCTGTGCCAATAGTCGCTGTGAATCGTCTGTTCAAAAAAGACGACCGTCTTGTCGCCGCGATTTACTTTTTAAAAACGTTGGCGACAAATCGTCCAGTGTGTCCCTACCCTAAACTCTTAGAATTATCTATGTTTTGGTTATTTCTGCCTTAAACAAGAGATTTCTTATTTAAAACAATAAGCAAAAAGTACAAGTAAGTTTAAAAAAAAAAAAGTAAAAGCACAAGCATTATTGATTAAAGGGATGGTTCATCTTCAATTTAACATTTAGTATGTTATAGAATGGCCAATTCTAAGCAACTTTTCAATTGGTCTTAATTAAAAAAAAATGTGCTTTTTTCTGACTCTTTTAAATAGGGGTCACTGGTGTCATCGTAACACAAACACCCTGCAAAGATTGCACATTTATTGTTATTGCTACTTTTTATTACTGATCTTTCTATTCAGGCCTCTCCTATTCATATTCCAGTCTCTTATTCAAATCAATGCAGGGTTGAAATTGCAAACCGGAGAGCTGCTATATAACTTAAAAACTACAAATAATTAAAAATGAAAACCAATTGCAAATTGTCTCCGAATATCACTCTCTGCTTTATGAAAAGGGGTACTCTGTCCCTTCAAATAAAAAAATAACTTAATAGCATTACTGTTCCTTTAAAGGGGTAGAACAGCAAATTCTAAGCAACTTTTCAGTTGGTTTTCATTATTTATTTTTTATAGTTATTTACCTTTTTCTTCTGACTCTTTGCAGCTTTCAAATGTACGTTGCTGACTCCCTTCTAAAAAACAAATGCTCTGTAAGGCTACAAATTGTTACTTTTTATTACTGATACTTCTATTCAGGCCTTTCCTGTTCATAATCCAGTCTTGTATTCAAATCAATGCATGGTTGCTAGGGGAATTTGAACCCTAGTTACCAGATTTCTTAAGATGTAATTTGAAGAGCTGTTGAATACAAAGCTAAATAACTAAAAAACCTTCAATAACAAAAAATGAAAACTAATTGCAAATTGTCTCAGACTATCATTCTCTACATCATACTAACAGTTATCTCAAAGTTGAACAACCTCTTTAAAGCTTTAGCCTGGCCCTGTTAGTTTAAATATTAGTTTGGCAGTTTCATATTCAAAAAGTTAAATTTCTAGGTTTATGTGATTCATTGGACAAATAATTACTACCCTTTTATGGACTTTACCGGCACTCGTTATTAGTGATGAGCGGATAAATTCGACAGGCATGGTTACGCGGCAAATTTCCGTGTTCTGCCGCCTGCGAATGTTATTGCGAAACTGCGTTGAAAATTTGCAGGCGAAAAATCCACCCATCACTACTTGTTATATTTCATATTATAAAAAAAAATCAGATCACACAAGTCTTCCCTGTCCCTGATTTGCATATGCAAATTAGGGTTGGGGTTTGATATTCGACTGAATCTTTCACAAAGGATTCGGGGTTTTGGCCGAATCCAAAATGGTGGATTTGGTGCATCCCTGTGACCCCTTCCACCATATCTAATGCTGTACTGTCTACTTAAAGGAGAAACAACCCCTTAATAAATAAAAACCCAACCTGCCTAGCTGCCCCCGGGCAAATGCCCCTAAGTCTTTACTTACCCCTCCATGCAGATTCTGTCCAGTGGAGTTCACAGCTCCATCTTCTTCGGTAATCGTCGGGAAAAACACAATTGTTATTTTCAAAACTCGGGGCTCTGTACTTATTTTACTGTGTATTAAAAGTTTATATCCATCCTGCATCTCATACTTTGGGATATAGGTAATGGATGACCAAAGGAATTTTATGGAAGCTTTTTGCATTTTGTAAGAAGTCATTAAAATCTAGTAATCTCCCATGAAAGTTACTTTAAAGGATGGTCTCTTTAAAGGGACAGTGTCTCCTTGTCAACATTGGATCAATGAATAGAGATTCTGCTAAACATAAGTTTTGCCTATTTTTTAATTCGGAAATATCTTCTAATTAGGAAATATCTTTCTTGTTCTAATTAGGCCAACATTTTAAAATAAAAACTAAAGCCACATTCTACTTCCTGGTCCCACATAGCAATGTCAAACAAATCAGCAGTCCACTGAGACGCCCTCTGTATAAATGAACCCTTCCCTCCCCCAGCTATACAGCCTGTTATCTTTTAAGATAAAGCGCAGCTCAATCTATAGAGGCTTCTCGGTGGGGTGCTGGTATGTTTAGTCTCTAAAGCTGGCCATAGACGCAAAGATCCGATCACACGAATTGAGGATTCATACGATTTTCAGACTGTGTGTGGAGAGTCCCGACATTTTTAGTCCCACAGAGATCAGTCGTTTGGTCGATCGGACAGGTTAAAAGATTTCTGTCGACTGTATTGCTGATCGTACGATTTTCAGTGGGAGACTGTCACCAGCTTTTGTCGGACATAACTTTCGTACGATTGCTGTCAGGGGCAGAACATTGGCTGATCTGTTGTTTTACTACTTTATTTGATCGGAATGGTTAGTGGCAGATCGGGAGATCGTACGAGGATTCGAATGATTGGATGTTTGCAGCTATGGCATCTTTAAGGGCTTTAGCACGTGGGCAGATTCAGGGAGATTTAGTCGCCTGTCGACTAATCGCCTCTTTTTCGGGGCGACAATCTCCCCGAACTGCCTTCCGCACTGCTTATTTGAACTTACCATAGTAATCCCTGTCTAATAGAGGCAACTTCTGACATAAGTAGAGCTTTTTATTTTATAGTTCCTTCTGGGGGCACAGCAACCCCCAAAATGCCTGGGTGTTTTCTGTTGTCATAAGCTGCTGTGTAGTCATATAAAAAAGGTAATTTTTCGCCAAGTGTTAATTTGTACAATTTAGAGCATGTATGAACCTCACTAAAACTTTTCGCTTGATGGCATTACTGTTCCAAAGATCTGATTTGTTGCTATGGGTAACTGCTCTTGTGACTGTCCGTAAATGAGTACCATACTTCCTTCTAAAAGCCCAAACTAGTAAATAGGAACACCTCTTTTGTTGCTGCTTGTTCTAAACCAGGACTAGGGGTAGGCAGAAGAGGCACATGCTTAGGGCCTATCGGTGGGGTGGAGCGGAGTCCTAAGACCCTAGGCCTATATTTCTGCTGCTCTCTCTAACTTCAGCCCTGCACATGAGCAAGCAGGTGGGATTGGTGACAAGGGTACAACAAGGCCCTTGCCTTTTACGCCAGTAGCTTTTGGCTTGGCTCTTCTCCACATCATGTACCATGGCACATACACATAAGATGTTACACTCAAAGAACAAGACATATCACATGGAAGGCAATAGGAGGTTGTAGATAGCCACACAAATTAAATGACGGTTACAACGGTGGCACCAACATACCCCATGTCCTTGTGCCCCATCTAAGCTCTGTATGTGCTTTTCAAAGTTTTTATGTCTTGTTGGTGCAGTCCGGCAAAGAACTATAGGAACCCAGTGCAAAAAGAAATCTATACTTGCTATAACCAATTTTCCCTGACCAACAGATCTAACCCACTGCCATGGGCTTGTGCATTCTGGATTAAGTCTCCTTGGGTAATGGTACTTTGGTTTTGCTGGTCTCCACACAAACATGTTGAGCATTGCTCCAAGGCTGCTGCTCTGCAGCACTGTAGTTGATAACCAAAAGTTTCTAAGCTCTAAAGGGATTTTATAGACCATTAAACTCTCATAACATCATTGCATACTACCTAGTTGCTCCTTATATATTATTCTGTAATCACAGTAATGATGCTGCTTAGTATACGTGATGTTTAGACATGGAAGTCTATGTAGTTATTTATGCACTGCTGCGTTTAGTATTGACTTTTGTGCTCCACAATAAAATTCATTTATTGTTATGTTTCCAGGTTTAAATCATGCCGAATTGCCTTGTGTCTGCTTGCAATAACAAAACTAACAAAACAACACATGCAAAAGGAATAAAAATGCATTGCTTCCCAGCGAACATTAAAACTATTAAGTTATGGCTTTTGCAGATCGGCCAAAACTTTGGTGATATTGATGCCTTTGCACAAAAAATACTGGATCAGAAGAGAAATGGTGCTTATCGTTTGTGTTCAGAGCATTTTCTACCTGAAAGTTATGTGGACCATTATGAAACAAAGCGGCTTAGAACAGATGCGTTGCCCTCAATTTTTCCTAACCGGAAAACAGCTCCTGCTTATGCTGAAATATGTGCCCCGTTAAATGGAGCCCAAAGCTCACCTTCTGCAAATTATACCAGATTTCCATCTGCCTTTAAAGTAAATGCTTTAGCCGCAAAGCCCTCTCTGAGCACTCCATATTATGTAGGAGAAGATGGTCATCCTTATCCCAGCAATATATCCATGGGGCAAGCAATTTGCAAATGCGTACATAAGAAAATGGTTGACGCAAGCACGCTCACAGATCCGGCAATGTTTTCCAAAGATGAATCTTTGCCGTGGCAAAAGATAAACGAAAGTGGCAAAGTATTGAAAATAAAAGATGATCAGCACACTGATTTCTTCAGAAAGAATTTCCACGATACTTCAGCGAACGCTGACTCTTATAGGATTATTTCTGATGACCCACCACAGAGTCAGGTACGGGTTTCTGGAATCCAAGAGACACTTGAAGTTTCCTCCTACAAAGCAAAAACTGACAATATTCCAAATATTTCCAGCAATTCTGTAGTAACAGGACCACCCTTCTCCATGCACTATGACATTGCAATCAGAGATCTTGTGAATGAAAGAAAGTTTATCGTTTTTGAGTCTTGCCTTGATGTCTTGCTTCTCAAGCTTCCCTGCAGGTTTGATGTGGACTGCACTGCTCATATTGTTGAACTTGAGAAGCACATAAAGGGTTCCTGGTTGTCCGTATTTGGACGCTGTTACAAAGGCCACCACTTTCATCTTTGGGACAGCCAGCCTGTAGTAGGAGACATTGCACTGGGAAATCTTTTGTCCTCCGCTGCTGTGCTTTTTAGCGGCTCTGGCTTTTATAAAGTTGAAGAAATGAGTCAACTTCTAGGCCTACAGCTTATTTCCTATGATACATACTATAAATACCAGCGCATGTTCCTGTTTCCTACAATTGATAAGCACTGGCAATATGAGCGCAAAAGGCTTAAAGAAGCAATGGGATGCAAAAAGATGTGCCTTTCTGGAGATAAGCAGGTCTCCAAGTACTCTACGTACACATTCGCTGATGTTGAGACAAAACGTATTCTAGATTTTCAAGTTGTCCAGCAGTCAAAGACAACTACATCCCTTGCAATGGAAAAGCTAGCCTTTGAAACCTGCTTAAATCGACTTCTGGAAGAGAATTTTGTTGTTGAGGCCATTGCAACAGACCAACATCCTGCTATAAAAGAAATAATGTGTGAAAAATACAATCCTGTCGTTCACAAGTATGATATTTGGGTGTGTGCCCAAAAGGTAAAAAGACAGTTGATAGCTGCCAGCAAAAGGAGAAATTGTTCACATATTAGCAAGTGGATTCCTGCAATCATCCAACACTTGGAATGGTCTTGGAGAACCAGTCATGGGGATGCAGAACTTCTGTGTGAGAAGTGGCAATCACTACTCCTGCACATTACAAACCACAATAAGCGTGATGCTTCCAGAGTGTGCCATGCATGTTGCCATAAAGCTCTGAATTGCTTTTCACGGTCACTTCCCTGGATCAAGAAATGGAGTCTGGCGTTCCATGCTTTACGAGGCGTGATTTTTTCCTCCAAACTTGCAAAAGACTTGGCCTGTCTTTCTCCATTTAGTAATGGAAGAGAAATTAAGTTATACCATCGTTTTCTTCAAAAATATAGACCCAGTGAAGTCTATTTCAGGATGGATGCTGTGGATGCAAGGACCAAACTAGCAGCTCTTACATACAATGAAAATGTGCACATGGGACACACAAAGCCTAAAGTATCCTCAAAAGTAAAGGAAAGTGTTTGCCTACAGAGACACAAAGTAGTTTACTCTGGAACCAACAGCCCATCTGAACTGAAATCACCACCCAAATTAAACTCAAATGCTCATTTGCGGAAGATGATGTTGGATGCTATAAAATTGTGCTCCCTTAACCAGATCCAGAACTGCAATTCAAGGTTCACCCTGCTCCAAGGTGCAAAATAGTCACCCAAAAACTGGCCGATCTTCTGGTTAATTTGCTACTGGTCCAAGTTGATAGGTCAACGTCTTTAAAACTGATGCCAAACTATTTTCATTGATATAATGCTGTTCAGGGTTAAAGAAAAAGAAGTGATTGTCGGTGCTCATTTGAGTTTTGTGCAGTTCATTACAATTCAAGGTGTTCCTTCTCATGCCAAAGGTTTTTTTTATTTTATACCCAATGCGAGTGTTTTATGACGATTCCCATGATTTTAACTTGCGCCTCACAAACTCATATTTATTTCTGTGACATTAAAGTAAAATTTTTAAGCAGCTGACAAATTGTAGCTGCCATGGTTTTATGTTCAGTAACCCAAATACAATTACAAAGCACAGTCTGTACTGTAACCCTGTTTCGATGAATAAACGGTGGAAATAGTGCTTTTTAAATTTAATTTTTGATGCAATAATAAAGTATAGCCAGTTTTGTAAGTAATGATAGTCATTATTTTTTTTTCTTTTATAAAACGGTATTCTAGAATTGGAAGGCATGGCAAGTTCAATATAGCTGAATCCAAATTATATGTAGAATATGCAAATGTGCAACAAACAAAAGAATGTAGATCGTTCCATAGTGTCAGGAGGAGGGGTATAGCAGTGTTAATTGCATCAATCACAGCACAGAGCCATAGCAAAAAGTGTGGGATATGTGATGATTAAAAAATATCTTGGCAATAAAGCTAGTGTAGCAGTCCCCCATTGTGAATAACAAGGTTACTGATAGGGGTTTTTAAGAGTATTTATAAAAGCAGGTAGGCGCCCATCTCTTGCCTTTTTTTTTTTTTTTTTTTTTAAAGGTAATTTCCTTTTTTAACACACATCAATCATACATACAACAGATAAGTACATACGCAGACCAATCCATACAACTTTAAAAAAGTGGATATAAGGCACAAGCTGTCACCAAGCATAATACAATAAAGTTATTTAAAGGTATAGATGGACACTCCCAAACACAGTTGTACGTTACAGCTACGGGCTAGGTTGGAACCCTCGAGAGTATTAAGGAGAGCTAAGGCTCGCCGGACTAAGTGGGAAGGGGTGATCTCAACTGAGACTCACTACAAAGGAATTGGGTCGATGTCATTCCATGAGCCCCAAATTTTATAAAATTTCATTGGTGCTTCCCTAGCTTTGTAGGTGAGTTTATAAAGAGGTACTACACTATTAACCAATTGTATCCAAGCTCTAAGAGAGGGTGGGGGGTTACCCATCTAGTGGATGGCTACATTTTTTTTGTATAAAAAAAGTAGGATACGGAAACAAATTCAAGCATATTTGGCTGGGATTATCTCTTCTAAGACCCCCAAAATTCAAATATTAGGAGTAATTACTCTCGGGAAGTCAATTTTATCCGCTAGATCAGGGATCCCCAACCTTTTTTACCCGTGAGCCACATTCAAATGTAAAAAGGGTTGGGGAGCAACACAAGCATGAAAAAGTCCCTTGGGGGGTCAAAAAACGTCTGTGATTGGCTAAATGGTAGCCCCTATGAGGACTGGCAGCCTACAAGAGCTATACTTGGCACTATACTTAGTTTTTATGCAATCAAAACTTGCTTCCAAGCCTGGAATTCAAAAATAATCACCTGCTTTGAGGCCACTGAGAGTAACATCCAAGGGGTTGGAGAGCAACATGTTGCTCACGAGCTACTGGTTGGGGATCACTGCGCTAGATAGTTTACGACTTGTGTCCAGAAGCTCAAAATGTGATGGCATTCCCAGATTAGATGGAAGAAATCCGTGGCCAGTTGATGACACCTGGGGCAGGAGTCACAAGGGATTTGGCCCATCTGTTTGTCGTATGGGGGTTGTGTAAACATGGTGCATAATTTTATACTGTATTAGTTTGTCTTTCAACGAGATCAGGCCAGTGTATACATGCTCTATTGCAGGGATCCCCAACCTTTTGAACCAGTGAGTAACGTTCAGAAGTAAAAAGAGTTGGGGAGCAACACTAGCATGAAAAATGTTCTTGGGGTGACAAATAAGTGCTGTGATTGGCCATTTGGTAACCCCTATATGGATTGTCAACCTACATTGAGGCTCTGTATGGCAGTGCACCTGGTTTTTATACAACCAAAACATGCCTCTAAGTCAGGAATTCAAAAATTATCACCTGCGTTGAGGCCACTGGGAGCAACATCCAAGGGGTTGGAGAGCAACATGTTGCTCACGAGCTACTGGTTGGGGATCACTGCTCTATTGCTTCCTCCCAGTCATCTTGCTCAAGGCCTACAATTTTGCTAGTCCACCACTCTTGTGCTAATTGAAAAGGTTTGGGGCCAGATAGAAGGAGTTGTTGATAGAACGAGGACACTAGTTTTACAGGGTTAGGATCATGGAGAGTTAGAGTTCTGATAAGGCAAGACTGTTTGGGGGGGGGTAATGGTGCTAAATTAGGAGTAGAAGGTATGTTGGAGTTGGAGGTACTTAAAAAGTAGAATTTGCGTTGGGTGGCACTTTCGTTGAAGTGTGGGATATGTGAGGAAGGTGTGATTTTCTAGGAGGTCCATCAAGCATTTGATACACTGTCTTGGCCAGAAAGCAGAGTCTTGCAAGCATCTAAAGTGAGTTAAATAGGAGTTTCCCCACAGTGGGAGGTGAGGGGATAGTAGGGGTGGTGCATGGCCCAAGATCTCGAGGGCTACTTATGTGGGGTAGTTGGTAGAAGGCCGGAATCCCTGGATTCCGTCTCTCGCCTTTCTTTAATTGGCTTTGAGGCTGAGGCCCACCCAACACACTATTTCCAGGCTCCGCAGTTTGTCAACAACTAATGTAGGGTATATGGAATTTAACTAATTAAGAGTCAACAAGAGATGCCCCCTTTCACCATAGCGAATGCTCTTGTGTCTATTAAAAGGCAAGAAGATGTGTTAATGTATCTGTTTTGCTAGTTTTAAATTGAATTGCAATAAAGCCAATGAAATGATCTCTGCTGGTGTAGTTTTTTTTGTTTGCCTCTAATACAATTATTTTGCTTTTAAAAACTCAGGATTCTGTACTTCTATTACTATTAATTAGGGACAGGAAGGGAAAAAGTGGAAAAAACATTTTTTACTTCCTTGTTTTGTGACAAAAAAGTTGTCATTTCCCTTCCTGTCCTGTAATTTGCATATTTAATTTAGGATTTGGATTCAATTCGGCCAAATCCGAATCCTGGATTAGTTGCATCCCTACCTAAAACTAGTAAATAGTAGCTGCTCTTTTGTTGCAACGTGCTCCAAACAAGGGCTGGAACTAGGGGTAGACAGAAGAGGCACATGCCTAGGGCATAGCCGTGGGGTGGAGTGGACTCCTAGGACACAGCCTATATTTCTGCTGCTCTCTAACTTCAGCCCTGCACATGAGCAAGCAGGTGGGATTGGTGACAAGGGTAGCACAAGGCCCTTGCCTTTTACACCAGTAGCTTTTGGCTTGGCTCTTCTCCATATCATGTACCATGGCACGTATGGTCTTCCACATAAGATGTTACACCCAAAGAACGAGGAATATCATATGGCAGTCAATAGGAGGTTAGAGTTAGCCACACAAATGAAATGAGGGTTACAATGGTTGCACCAACACACCACATGTCCTGGTGCCCCATTTTATTGTTTTAATAAGCAGATTTTATATAAATTTTCTATTTAATGGCGACTATACCTTTCTCTCTCATGGCTTATGTATTCTGTTCCATTATTGCTGGTGGCAAGGCAGCCCTGCATATTCCTGGGCCAGATTATACTTCAATAATGATGTGAAGTTTATGGCTGTCTTAAATCAAGCTGGTGATCATTTAAGGGTGGTTCACCTTTAAGTTAACTTTTAGTATGTCATACAATGGAAAATTCGGAGCAACTTTTACATTTTTCTTCATTATTTATTTTTTTATAGTTTTTTAATTATTGCCTTTTTCTTCTGACTCTTTCCAGCTTTCAAATGGGGGTCACTGACCCCTTCTAAAAACAAATGCTCTGTAAAGCTACATTTTTTTTTGTTATTGGTAATTATTACTCATATTTCTATTCAGGCCTCTCCTATTCATATTTCCAGTTATTTATTCAAATCAATGCATGGCTGCTAGTGTAATTTGGACCCTTGCAACCAGTTTACTGAAACAGCAAACTGGAGAGCTGCTGAATAAAAAGCTAAATAACTCAAAAACCACAAATAATAAAAAATGAAAACCAGTTGCAAATGATATCACTCTCTACTACATACTAAAAGTTAACTCAACCCCTTTAAAATCCCTTGAAGGCATTTATTCAGCCACCAGACCTCCTACTGGGCAGGCCTGTTTTAAGTGATATGGTACATTAAGAAGATTTTAAAGGAGAACTAAAGGTAAAATCACTGGAGGATGCCCCTCCCTGCTTATAATCCCTTCTTGAATACCGTGTT
This sequence comes from Xenopus laevis, assembly GCF_017654675.1. Lineage (NCBI taxonomy): Eukaryota > Metazoa > Chordata > Amphibia > Anura > Pipidae > Xenopus > Xenopus laevis. The sequence goes on along the minus strand of NC_054387.1, from coordinate 121,492,468 downwards.
CTGGTGTAGAAGGTCATTCACCATTATCAACTTCCTCTGTGGACTTCTTTTCTCCAGGCAGGCGGATATGCAGTAGACTAAAAAAAGTATCAGTAAGCGATTTATAATCGTTGGGAGGTGCCTCCCCTCCATTTATTCTACTTTTAGTTCTCCGGTGAGGTTATTGTCCCTGGTGGAATACATTGCTTTTTACCTGCTGGCAAAGAATAGAAGTTCTGCTCTGCGTTATGGTAGAGATTATACATTTAATCTCAGGATCAGAGCCAGTGCCATCAGTCAAATATCTTATTTTGACTCCACTGCTTGGGGAAGATGCATGTTGGATGATTGATGAGACAAAGGGAAAAATCTGAAGCAGTATAAAAAGAAGCTCTAAACTGATAAACCAGTGGTTTCCAAGCCCCCCTTTAGACCCAACATATAAATTACACCTCATTTTATCACTCATTCCGTAATAGCTCCAACATTATGTAGGACAGCAAATAGGTGTTCACCCCAAACATCAAGGAGTATCTAAGGGACATAGGCATTGGCTTCAAAACTTTCCTAACTTGCCTTGATTCAGTCTCCTTCGTCCCAAGGCTCTGGCCCTGCTATGGGGCCAGCTTTACAGTTTAAGAACCACTGTTTTTAACAATATCCAAATGTAGTAAGTCTGAACCACTTCACCATTTAGCCTGTAGCACAGGGTCATGGCATGGAATTGATAGTGATAGGTTTCATTTTTTAAGGCGCATATCTCACTAGGCCTATAAAAAAAACCTACCCATTGCAAAAGTGCCCTAGCTCCTCTTTCCCAGACCAATTAATCTAACTGACTGGGCCTTTCAAGAACAGATACGAAGCAAAGAACCTAGCCTGGTAAGGGTGAGACGGGCTACAAGGAGCCAAAAAGCCCTTCACATGCAAGACATGCAGCATGAAGCCTTCTGAAAACATAGCACTGCCTTAATTCCAGAAATTGAAGTTTAACTCTCACATAAAGCATTATGGGTGGAGACATGCAAATCACTCCTTTTTGTCCCTTTGGCCAACCATGCATCCAGATCTGCTGGTTTTATAGCAAAGGTACAGTCTAACAGTTCAGAGTCATATATCCAACTTTGAGACAGCCTGTTTCCATCTTGTTAGATCTCATCAGTGCAAGATATTGGAACATGGCTTCTGAGGGGTTGGGACTTGTGGAGTAGTGAAACAAAGAAACCAACTTGGTTAGGGTGAGACAGGCTGAAAAGAGCCAAAAAGCCCTTCACATGCAAGACATGCAGCCTTCTGAAAATAGAAGGTGTTTACTTGCCTCCTTCCATATACATAGCACGGCCTTAATACCTGCTCTCACAGGCATTATGGGCAGAGACATGCAAAACAGATACGTAGGCTTTACCACATTTTATTGCCAGTCGTACGAAAAAGTGTGTCATGCATGCAGGTTCTGACCAACAAGCAATTTTATTAAAGTAAGAATTATTATATTATAACCTGTATTATAATATACAGGTTATGAAAAGTTTGAACACATTTCTGGGAGTTTTAGTACAATGTCTTATGTGTTATTGCTACCGATGCACCAAATCCACTATTTTCAATTCGGTCGAACCCCCGGAATCCTTCGTGAAAGATTATGCTGAATACCGAATCCTAATTTGCATATGCAGAAGGATCCGTCCAATCCGAATCCTGCTGAAAAAGGGTGAATTCTGGCCAGATCCCAAACTAAACCCTGGATTCGGTGCATCCCTAGTTATTACTGTTTTGTTAATTAAGGTGAATTGCCCTTTAAGCTGAAAGTCTCAGTTCTCCCAATGTCTTGTTTTTGGGTTACTTAAGAAACAGTTGCTCAAAATGACTGAAATCATCCCATGTACCATAGCCCAAAGTGTCATGGTCACCCACTAGGGTTTCACTGTACATTTTCACATGAATGCCTTCTAGGAATCATTGCATGTAAGTAAAGGGGGGTATTTACTTTGCTGAAATGAATACTTCGTTTGTCCTCCAGTTAATATTTCAGTATGGAGCCCTGCAGCATTGAGAACCTTTCCATCCTATACCAGAGCGCAGACTTTCTGGTGGTCAACAAGCACTGGGACATCCGTATCGACAGCAAGATGTGGTATGAGAAGCTAACGGTGCAGAGCCAGCTAAAGCACAGGTTCCCAGAACTAGCTGACCCGGGCACATATTATGGATTCAGGTAGGTGCATATTACAGGGCCTATGGGCAAAATCATTGCCAACACCACTTATTATGGCAGTTGGTAGTTAAAGGAGAAGGAAAGCCATTTGCCAATTGGGGATGCCAAATGTTAGGGACCACAAGTGATTGTATTTACTTACATGACACCCCGGGCCAGTTCTCCTATCAGCAGAAATCTACACCGGCCTGGGGTTATTCTACGGATCAATCGTCTTCCTGATTCTTCTTTTCAAATTTCCTGGGGCAGACAGATGTGCATTAAAACTAAATAGCCAACTTCTTAGTTAAAGTTTGGCTTTTCACGCTTCTCCTGATAGGAGCACCGGACCGGGGTGTCCGGTAAGTAAATACAATCACTTTGGGATGCCTCACATTTGGCAAATGACTTTCCTTTAAGTGTATCAAAATGTTATTTCTGCTTGGCCAAGTCTTTGGTGCTCAGGCCAACACATTATGGAGATAACCTGTTCCCCTACTGTCCTCTACCTTGTATGACTGATGTCTGAGCAAGTCCCCTTTACATTTTGATGAGTTAAGGGATCTATTTGAGCCCACACATGGGCTAGTAGGCACCAACTAAACACCCAGCTCATCCACAACTGGATCCTGCACAGTCTAATGAGAAATCTATGTATCTATGAAATCTATGCATTTGAATTCTTATCTCTTTAGGTTTTGCCACCAGCTTGATTTCTCTACCAGCGGAGCCCTATGTGTTGCACTCAACAAAGAAGCTGCAGGAAGGGCATACAAATGTTTTAAGGATCGTACAGTAACGAAGGCTTATCTTGCCCTGGTAATTACTATGAAGATTTTTATTCATGCAGATCATTGTTTATCTAGTATAAGTAATACTAAAACAACTGGACTTGCTAAGTAATCATTGAGTACTCATCTGAGCAGCTTCTTTAGTTCAACTGACTGGTAGAGTTTCAGATGTCACCTCTCTAAGGTTGGTGACACATTGTAACTCTTTATGGACTGGCCACATGGGCAGATTCAGGGAGATTAGTCGCCAAACGACAAATCTCCTCTTCTTTGCAGCAACTAATCCCCCCGATCTGCCTTCCACCAGCTAAAATGTAAATCGCCTGGGGGCAGGCACACGGAAAGCTTCGTTTTCTGAAGTCGTCCGTAATTGCCTCACAAGGAAACTTCAGGCGGCTTCGGAAAACGAAGGCGATTTACATTTTAGCCGGCGGAAAGCAGGGGAGGCAGTTCAGGGAGTTTAGTCGCCGTGAAGAAGAGATTTGTCGACTGGCGACTAATCTCCCCGTGTTGCCAAACCCTAAGGGTGGTGACACACACTAAGATTTGGGGAGAATTAGTCACCAACAAATCGCCTTCAGGTTACTAATCTCCCGAAAAGCCTTCCTGCCGGGTAAAATGTAAATCGACGACGGGATGGTATTCAGAGCACTTCGTTTTCCGAAGTTTCCTTGTGAGGCGACTTTAGAAAACGGAGCGTTCCGAGTGCCATCCCGTCGGCGATTTACATTTCAGCGGACGGGAAGGCTTTTCAGGGAGATTAGTAGCCCGAAGAAGAGGTGAGTAGTCACTGGCGACTAAATCACCCCGAATTGTAGTGTGTGTCACCACCCTAAAGAGTTACAATGTCAGTTGAACTGAAGAAGCTGCTCGGATGAGTAGTGAAACGTCTTCAATGATTACTCAGCAAGTCCAGTTGTTTTAAAATTACTAATACCAGATATGTCCTGGTAATGCTGTTTCTTTTATAACCTGAATGTGCGTTCGTTCCAATTGTTTTAATGGTGCAAAAGTTAGTAAATGTTGCTGCTGTTGAAACCAGTCTCTGCACTGCTGGTTCTCCAAAATGATATAGCAGCTGAAAAATATTTTCTGTTTTTCCATATTGATTCTCATTGCACTTTGTCACCGTAACCACTAGTGAAAAAGATACATTTTGCGAAGATTCTATTTTGCTACACCAGGGCTGCCATCAGAAATCACGCGGGCCGTACAAAAATTCCAGTCCCCAAGCCCCTCCCCAGATCCTGCCAATGCCACAGTAAAAAGGCCACACAGGCAGCGCTAAAAATGGTAAAAACCAACACACGCAAGTTAAAAAAAGCCATTGGTGGTCAGGACCCCATTTTAAGTTATAAAAATCATTGGCGGCCAGGGTCCCACATAAAATTTTTTAAAAATACATTGGTGGTCAGGGCCCTCCTACAAGTTGAAAAATGTCATTGGTGGCCATGCCCCCCCCCTTACAGGTTAAAAAGAAACATTGGTGGTCAGGGGCCCCAAAGAATATTTTTAAAAAAAACATTGGTGGCCAGGGGCCTATATAATTTTAAAACAATACATTGGTGGCCAGTGGTTTAATAAAATTTAAAAAAACACATTGGTGTTCAGTGGAACTTACCTTAGGCTCCGTTTGAGGCTTCAGGACTTTAACTTTGGATCTTTTTGTGGCTTCGGGTCTTTTCGCGGCTTCGGCTCCTTTCACAGCTTTGGGGACTTCGGCTATTCAAGATCTTCGGCTCCACTGGACTTCTATGATTTGGCACTCTTGAGTCGGTCCTGGCTAATTTGAAGGGTGCAGCATAGCTGGGCTCCCTTTAGGCCCAGGCCCGGTACAAATGTACCCCCTGTGCCCCTCTGATGGCGGCCCTGTGCTTCACAGATACATTGCTTCAAAGTCACATTGCTAAATCACTGAAGCAATCACTATATATCCAGATAGTTGAGGGAACCATACTATTCTTGCCCCCTCTACAGTGTTTTGCCTGGGTGTCCAAGAGCCAGGCCCGGACTGGCAATCTGTGGGTTCTGGCAAATGCCAGAGGGGCTGCTATAAGTTCCCATAGAAAGTCAGTATTTAGTGGGCTGGTGAAGGCTGTTTGGGCCTCTGTGTACCTGAAATGCCAGGGCCTATTTTAATTCTCAGTCCGGACCTGCCAAGAGCCATACATTATCCCTAACTTGGCCAGCAGTGAGGGACACTGGTTTGCTGCAACAGGTCCCCTTAATAGGCAAATTAATTAAAAGATAAATAACAGGTATCAAAACCTCAACCTTGCATGGTTCGTTGGCACTATTTGGTCCACTACGCATACCGTAGCTAAGAGTATGTTGTTTTGCTCTATGTGCAGGTCAGAGGAACAGTTTCGGAAAAATGCGTGAGAATCTCATTGGCCATCGGCAAAAACACTCAAGAAGGGTTGACCCATATGATGTGTGTGGAAGGGGTGCCGGGTAAGTGTTGAGACATAATTACTTATAGCTGTCGATTCAGCTGATCTTCACATACATTGGCTCCTGCTTAATTGCTTTATGTGCAAGGAAAAAATGGGATTTTAAAACACATTAATGTAGCAATCTACTAAAATAGACAGCTCTTGCCCTTAAAGGAGAAGGAAAGGTTAAAACTAAGTAAGCCTTATCAGAAAGGTCCATCTAAATATACCAGTAAACCCCCAAAGTGGTGCTGCTCTGAGTCCCCTGTCAAAAGAAACACAGCATTTCTTTCCTTCTATTGTGTACTCATGGGCTTCTATATCAGACTTCCTGCCTTCATCTTAAATCTCATTGCCCTGGGCAAGAGCATGCTCAGTTTGCTCCTCTTCCCCACCCCCCTCCTTTCTCTACTGTAATCTGAGCCCAGAGCAGGGAGAGACTCAGGCAGGAAGTGATGTCACACCATGTTAATACTCCAGCTCCTATCCTAAACAAACAGAGAGTTTCTAGAGCTATTTACTCAGGTATGGTAAAACATTCTACAGAATAAATATAGCATTCTAGCTTGCACTATTGTAGCTAATCTATTGGCAATAAAATGCCTCCGTAGCTTTCCTTCTCCTTTAAGAGCTTAATACTTTACTGGATTCCAGCCAGAGAGGCCTTCACAAAGAATGATGTTATTTCTCCTGCAGCGTCTTATTTTCATTTAGAAAAGATGATGGATTCTGTTTTTTTATGAGCATTCTATGGAAGGGGATGAATTTTGACGCCCTAACATTTGTTCCTTCCCTGCAGGGTGTAAGAATGCCAAGCCTTGCCAGACAGACCTCTTTGTGTTACAGCATGGTTCCTATAAAGGAGATCCAGTCACCAAGGTTTTGCTACAGCCTTTAACAGGTATGTGGTTAATCATGTGGCAGCCTCTAGCCTATGATATGTAGACATCGCTTCCCACTCCACCTCCAGTAAACCAAGAGCTTGTTAGATTTAATGAAGTTGACGGAGAACCTGCACAAACCAGTTTATCTGAGCTTGCTGTTTTGATCTTGGCAGTTGTCTCCAGGGCGGCTGGCCAAAACCTTTCTTACCATATAGCCCTCCTGTTGTGTTATAATCCCCATACCAGCATTAGCCAATCAGCTTATGGAATGTCATCTGTTGCCATTGGGGTAGCAGCCATTAATACTGGAATTTAAATTGTACACTTAATTGAAGTGGCTAATTTGCACCTGGGCAGAAACCCATAGTGACTAATCAGTGATTAAATTTTTTCACCCAACTGTAGGCTGAACAGTGAAAGCAATCATCTGATTAGTTGCCATGGGTTACTGCCCAGGTGCAAATTTGCCCAGTGTTTATAAAAGAGCCCCACTTATTTTTCTCTGAGCTAGTACAAACTATTAAGCCGTCCAACTTTTTCCATGTAGTGGGCTGATTGCCGTATATACTCGAGTATAAACCGAGTTTTTCAGCGCCCAAAATATGCTGAAAAAGTCTACCTCGGCTTATACTTGAGTCAGGCCTGTTTGCACAAAAATTTTGTACCTAGCTGATCCGGGATGGAGATCCATGCGCCCAACCTTTCACTTCCAAACTTAGTGCCCCCTATGATTTGATAATTGAATGGTTGCTGGAGGATGCTGGGAGCTGTAGTCCAGTTAAAGAAAGCATTGAAAGCTGCTGCATTTCTCTCCCTAGGCTTATACTCGAGTCAATAAGTTGTCCCAGTTTTTTTTTTTGTAAAATTAGGTACCTCGGCTTATACTGTACTTGGGTCGGCTTATACTCGAGTATATACGGTAGTTAACATACTACATATCAATGGGACAGATTATTTAAAAATGATGTCATACACAGCAGTCTATGCAGCCCATAGGCAGGGATCATTACAATATCTTGGAGTGCCATATCCAGGATATTTGGATTCCCCTGTTTGAAATATAATATATAAATTATATCCAAAAAAAAATGTGCTTAGTGATGGCATCCGTTATAATCAGTACTGTCACATGACTCACTGAAACTTGTTTATTATAATGAATAATGTACCTGCTTTTAATAATTATGAGGATGTTACAAGTAGGGATGCACCACATCCAGGATTCCGTTCTGTATTGGCCAGGATTCCGCCTTTTTCAGCAGTATTTGGATTCAGGCCAAATCCTTGTGCCTGTCCGAACCAAATCTGGATCCTAATTTGCATATTTAAAATAGGGGCAAGAAGGGAAACCACATGATTTTTCGTCACAAAAGAAGGAAGTAAATTTTTTTTGCACTTTTTCCTTCCCCCCCCTAATTTGTATATACAAATTAGGATTCGGTTCGAAATACAGCCAAATCTTTCATGAAGGATTCAGGGATTTGGCTGAATCCCAGATAGTGGATTTGGTACGTCCCTAGTCACAAGTTCATGTCGGAGTTACATGACCTGTATAAAAAGCACGTTGCCTCTTGATTTTTAATATTTTTTTGTTTTACAATTGGCGGTACATTTTTCAGCTCTTCAACTCTGAGTTAGTCAGTGACTTGAAGGAGGGCCACATGGGACATAACTGTTCAGTGAGTTTGCAATTGATCCTCAGCATTCAGCTCAGATTCAAAAGCAACAGTTATGTCCCATGTGGCTCCCCTAAAGTCACTGATTGGTTACTGCCTGGAAACCAAGGAAGCTGCAAAGCAGGAAGTAGTGTTATGGCTATTATGTTAGACATCCAGTCCCTCCAGCCCTTATACATTATATTTTTGGCTAACTAACTATATTAGAAACATTTTTTATTTTGCACAGCCTATCTATTTATGCAGTTTTTATTTTTATACTGAACAATTCCTTTAAAGGTGAACCACCCCTTTACGTTATAGAATGTGTTCAAATATATCTAAAAATTCCTTTAACAACCTAATTCTGAATTAGAATATAAAGTTTTTATGTTTGCCAACAGGCAGAACGCATCAGCTGAGAGTGCACTGCAGTGCGTTGGGGTATCCTATCGTTGGAGACTTTACATACAGTTTTAAGAAGGACACTGAACCATATAGAATGATGTTGCACGCCTACTACCTCCGTATCCCTTCTGACCTAGAGCTCATAGAAGTCACAGCTCCTGACCTTTTCCAGCCAGACCAGGATCCTAACTGGACACCCCATGACACCTTGTGTCCACTGGGCAAAGCCATGGAGTCCCTAACTGCTACTGCAAAGGCATCAGAAAGAAACAGACAGAATAGTAAACTGGAGAAACCTGAGAAGAAGCCAGAGAGCTCCAATAACGACACAGAAGAAGAGAGAGCAGTGTGTCAGCAGTGGTTAGCAGAGTGGGCCTTTGAATAATGCCTTTGGCAACCAGCTCCTATTCAGATTGCCCGTCTTCGTCCAGTTGCTGCCTACATTCCCCTCAACCAACACTGTTGTAGCAAGTCTTCCAGCGTTAGACTAAACCTATTGCTACTGTAGGGTCATTGGATGACAAGCTCTAATGCCGTAGTTCCACCTTCCTGTGCTAATGTCATAGTGAATATCTTCCAGCATTGCCATAGAAGTTTGATGTTTTTACCTTGCATGCTTTATAACAGCATAGCAGTATGCTCTATTAGCAGTAAAACATTAAGGCATGCACTATTTTGAAGTCAACAAGCCATTTGCTTCCATTCCCTCCTTTGGTGGAGCAAGTTATGGCGTCGGTACATAGGTGCGTTATTAACAGGAAGTCAAACGGTTTGAAGCTGCCACCTTTCGTTGTTGACACAAGCACATGACATTCTAAGAAGAAACGTCAGAGAGAAAAAGGATATGGCTTTCTTTTTAAATTGTACGTTATGGCACTCCAGAACAACCAAAGGAATTATTTTAACAATTAATCTATAGAAGTTTAGAGGTGTGGGACAAATCCAAGGCAGCAACTGGACTGCAAAAACTTCTTTATTGGGGGGTAGAGATACACATGTTTCAGGCTGCGCCCTTTGTCGGCGCAGTATCTCTACCCCCCAATAAAGAAGTTTTTGCAGTCCATTTGCTGCCTTGGATTTGTCCCACACCTCTAAACTTCTATAGATTGACTTAATTGGGATATCAGACACAGGATACCCCGTGGGAAAATCCGATGAACACATTCGGTGAGCTCCATTTTTATTTTAATTTGTATTTTAACAATAAGTCAAGTCTTTGAAGTCTGCTGGGCAGTTTTATGGAATTTCAGTATATCTATTTGACAAGCGCTAGTCAAATTCGAAATGAAACCGGAATACCAACTTGAATGGTAAATCTTTTAGCTGGATGTTCTTGCAGCTTTTCAAGAAAGTTCCGAGAATCTTTCCTTGCTGGGAAATACTCCTGAAAGCTTTGACCACTGGACAGAGTTTCTACAGGAAAATATAATATATTTTAAATGTTATATACTTTTTTTTAAGGTGAAGCATTTGGGACCAGCATCGGACTGTGTGGGGTCCAGGACTTACGATTCAGGGCCCCCCACACACCCCAAGGCAACCCCTCAGCCACACCTCCACCCCTCGTACCTTCTATTCTTAAGGCACAATTGGGTCCCGGGTGGGAGGTAAAACAGCAGCGCCACTGCCAGGGAGAGGGACTGGGTCAACAGGCCCCACCGGGTTTTTCCTGATGTCCTATCAGCCCAGTCCAACTTGGTCTGGGACTGGAAGAAACACCTTTGCTGCTGCTATGGTCTACCCCTAATGAAGCTGCTATATAAAGCATTATCCAACAATAACTCTGGGATAGTGAAGTGTTCATGGAATGACGTACCCTGTGACTTAATTTTCATCATATAAAATAAAATGGTTTATTTTTCATATGGCTCTTTTGCATGATTTCCATCTTATCAGGCATTTGGCTGGCTCTGATATGTTGTCTTGTATAAAATGAATTACGGAAGAAAACCAATGTTACCATCTTAGCAAGGTGTGGATTTTACTTATGAGTTAGGTCCATAGGTTTGTGTGAGTTGTGAGTCAATGTTTATACTCTGCATTCAGATACGCAGGCTCAGAAACACCAGAATTGGCTTTTTTTTTTACATTTATTCATCACATCCTGTAGCCATGCTTTATTCTCTAAAGGGGTAATGTAATAAAAGGTGCAGATTTTGCTTATTGCCTATAGCAACCAATCAGACAGCAGAATTAACTGGTTTCCTGTTAAAAAACAAACATCTGATTGGTTGTTATGGGTTACTGCCTGAATTAAGACTATACTTCCAAACATATCATGAATCAGATGCTTACAGGTTTGAAGGTTTATTTAACATTATCTTACATTCGTTATACATTTTTTAAAGTTTATGATACAAATAATAAATTAAATTGTATTCCAGAGAGTAGGATTTGATTATATCATGAGCTGTGTACAGAAGAAAAAAAGAGGAAGAAGGTACAGCCTTTAACAATCAAGGTACTCTCTTTCATTTACGTGTCTACTAATCATATTTTCATGTAATTGATAAAAATATAAATTATGAATACTAACCATTTCCAGAAGCACTCCAGGCAATAATTAATTTAACAACCCCTCAAAAGGGAGAAAGTGTGCACTGGGCATGGGGATGGCCTGACTATGATCAGCTGTTGCAAACATTGTCCGGTATTGAGCATAACCCAGATACCAATTCTTTTCTATTTCTATAAATAATCAATAGGTTGGCCATATGGATAACTTTCTTTATTCATATATTGATGCCTACAGGGTATAGGATGGTAGATACTGTTGAGAGAATTTTCAGAAGCAAATCATACAGCGTTATATCATTGGGTCAAGAATCTGGAAAAGGTCATCACATTTGGAGTCAAAAAAGCATTTCTCTCATGTTTTTTTTTTAGTAGAAACGGCTTCAAAAGATGGTAGAGGATGGTAGAGGTAGGACAGTGAGTTTATAAGTAAAATTCTTCATTAGTCGCATCATTTTGCTTATTAGAACACAAGTTGAGGTTCTGAATGATTTCTGATGTTCTGGAACTTAGGAGAGGAGGAAGGCGATCAGACCAGTGATGAGCAAGGAATGGGAAAGGACAACTGCTACAGCAGAAGAACTCACTAGAAAATAAAAAACTGATATTAGAATATGAAAAAAAACATTTCTTAGAATAGAACTGTCTACAGCACATTTAAGTTGATTTCAAGGTGAACAATCCCCTTTTATGAGAAGGGTCAGTTCAGCAATGCATTAGGATATAATGAGCCGATTATCCAATGTATGACATATTATAGGACTGAATTATAAGGAAATTGTGATATACTGTACAATGAAGTATTTAGAGCCCTTGATCAGGTTAGGGACCACAATAAATTTGTCTGGAGTTTGCATTTGGTCTGGGAGTCTCCCTGCTGCAGTGAAACCTGTTTTATCAATTTGAATACCTTTTTTAGTGGTCTGGCTCACTGTCGTAGTCGCAGCATCAACTCTTCCTCCAGAGAGTCCAATGTTAAGTAGGTCCAGGGCTGACTGACTCTGAGATTTGACCCATGTGCTCACAACTGTGTTGTTTTCCTGAGTCTTTAGATCAGCCACGTTGCTTCCAAGTAGGCCTTTCACATCGTTGACTGATAGACCCTGTGAAGATATTACAAGGCAATAAAGGATCCATCCAACACGGATATATCATTGCATTTGCTTAACATTTAAAGCAGACATGTAGGCATGAAAGAGATTCAAGGCTGGTTGGTCTACTACCAATTTAGTTTCTTTAGTCCTGAAAAAGAGCTTTATTTATGAGGTCCAAACAGGGGAGACTATCCTGAACACAATGGCTCCCTTTATGACATTGGTTGTTGGTCGGAATAATATGGGAAAACTGGTAGGACAAGATGGTAATAGTAAAACTTTACCAGTAGGATGACATAAGGAAAATGTTCTAAAGCAGTGATCCCCAACCAGTAGCTTGTGAGTAACATGTTGCTCTCCAACCCCTTGGATGTTGTTCCCAGTGGCCTCAGACTTGGAGGCAAGTTTTAGTTGTATAAAAACCAGATGTACTGCCAAACAGATCCTCAATGTAGGTTGACAATCCACATAAGGGCTACCAAATGGCGAATCACAGCCCTTATTTGGCACCCCAAGAACATTTTTCATGCTAGTGTTGCTCCCCAACTCCCTTTACTTCTGAATGTTGCTCACGGTTGAGGATCAACAATTGTGCCACCCTGTTTGAACTTAGAACTTACCAGCACTGAGTTTACATTTAAATTCACGAACGTTCCGATGTCCATGCTAACATTTTTGGAGCCGAGGTATTGCAAATCTGTAGCTGGTGCCCCGCCTGTAATGCAAGACAATGGCATTTAAAACTCACAATTAAACGTTCCATGATAGAGCGTCGGCATAGAGTGTACGGTGTAATCTGCATATAAGGGAGAGGGGGAGGACTTGTAAATGAGATGATCCTTGGCTCTTTAAAGCGCTAAACTGTAGAATGGGATAAATAATCACTTCTGTGTCAAAATATTTTTTATTTGACTTTCATTTTGGCCCTTTTTTTTAGAACTAATTCAGTAAAAAAAAAATCTGTGTGAAGAGAGAGGTTTTTTTTTTGTGGAGGTTTTGGGGTTTAAGTTCCCCCTTTTCAGGCAAAAATTGTAGTTGGTTTACCCTTCAGTCATAATTATAAAAACATCATAGCGTATCTACCAGACTTAACAGTTTTAGGGGTATCCAGAACAGAATATTAGCAAACCCCCCACATTTCACCATAATACTGGGCTTCTTCTCTACTGTTTTGGCCGCACAGTTTAGGAACCTTTCACATAAGGTATCACTTCTGTCAAGTAATAGAAGAACCCCTTCCTTTTCTTATAAAGGTATGGGACCTGTTATCCAGAATTTTCAGGATTTGGGGTATTCCGGATAATGGATCTTTCTGTAATTTGAATCTTCATACCTTAAGTCTACTAGAAAATCATGTAAACATTAAATAAACCCAATAGGCTGATTTTGCTTCCAATAAGGATTAATTATATCTTAGTTTAGATCAAATACGAGCTACTGTTTTATTATTACAGAGAAATCATTTTTTAAAAATTGGATTACTTTATTATAATGGAGTCTATGGGAGACGGCCTTTCCATAATTCTGAGCTTTATGAATAACAGGTTTCCTGTAAAAGAGTTATGGGTGTGGAGTTTTGTGCTCACCTAAATATGGTTTCTTGAGGTTAAAGTATATAGATGAGTTGGCAAGCATACTCTGGAATGATGTATTGGCCTTAGTATACAGCTGGTCCTTCACTGTTTGACTACATGGGTTGACGTTTAATGGTTTGGCATCTCTGAAAAAATATTTAAAAAAAAAAATTATAAAGCAACAGCAAATGATATAAAGAAGTGAAGTGAGCATAATTAATTTATAATCAGTCTATAACACTTCATAAAACATATAATGAAATCTGAAATCTGCAGATTTCCCTATTTAAAATAAAAAAAATATGCAATTATAAGTAGCATTAGACTGACCCAGCTCTAGTTAATATTATGTACATATTCGGTCCCTCTTTTATTTGTATTCCAGTCTCTTATTTATATCAATGCATGGTTGCTAGGGTATTTTAGACCCTAGCAACCAGATTGTTGAAATGGCTAGAGAGCTGCTGAATAAAAAAAAAAGCTAAATAACTCAAAAACCACAAATAATAAAACCTAAAAACCAATGTCACTCTTTACATCATACTAAAAGTTAATTGGAAGGTGAACAGCCCCTTTAAAAAACGCATTTTAAGTGAAAAAAAAACAGTTTCAGCAACATTACTTGAAAAGTGTCTAGTGAAATTGACTGTTTAAAGACCTTGCATATGATATATAGCAAAACATTTCCTTCAGTGCTAGAAAATCCATAAAACATAGCAACTGTTCAGCAGGTAACATTTACTGATCAGACCTCTGGTTGCTATGGGTTACTGGACCCGGAGCACACACACCACTCAACACTGGATCTTACATTCAAATAGCTTCTACAGCCACCTGGCAAGGAAATTGTGTCCATAATTAGTAAATGACTTTAAGAGCATGGCTCACCCGATGGCACTTGGGGTGATGCCGCTCAGCTGGGTGCTATTCAGAAGGCAAATGTATGGGCTGCCGATGACGTTCAGTGCAGAAGTGTTCAGTGGGTTTCCGGAAATGAATTTATCAATAACTGCTTTAACCTGTAAAATACAAAACAGAGATTTTTTTTCTCTCCAGTTTAGTACATTTATGGGTAGAACTAGATAAGGGGACGGTCTTTCCTTTTTAAAGCCCCTGCAACTATTTGGTGTTTACAAAAAACAGAATTACTATGAAACTTCCTAAGAAATGTTGCCATGGGCCTTAATAACTTCTAGCTATATTATTTGCTAGTGGGGTAAAAGCCCCCCCCCCCCCATTACATAGTCATTGGTTAATACATAACCTCCTAAACTGTGGTGCTGTCCAGTCTAGGGAGACCCAGCAGTGGAAGGTAGAGTCGGGTCAGGTACCTGCTGTAGTGATGTGCAGGTCAGGTTTTTCCCTACCTGCACCCGACCCTAACCCGCCCTCCCTCATCCCGCGCCCACCAGCATCCGACTTCCGGGTTCCTTTTATAGACCCGCCTCGCTGATGACGTCACAAAAGGGGCAGGCGTGCGGCTATAAAGCCGGAAGCCGGCATTTGAAGGTGGCAGGCGGGAAGAGCAGGAGAAGAGCCCACCGAGAGGAGTGCGAGTTCTGCCCGAACCCGCCCGACCCACGGGTATCAGGCCAGCCCGCACATCACTAACCCACGGAATACCCACAAAGTGGTGTGAATATTTCTTATGTCCCCACTGTGCAGGCCGTCCACAGGCACCATTTAGCTACAGCTTGGGACAAGTAGGTGGCCATTTGGGAGGTTAAAAAATGAAAATATAATGCTTCTCCATTGAAACCAGCCGTTATGTGATGTCACTTCCAGTTCATGTGACATCACATCTGGTTTTTGTGTTGTGTATGTGGGAAGTAGGGTTGCCACCTTTTTAAAAACCTTTTACCGGCTGCTGGGGGGCGGGGACACAAAGGGGCGGGCCGTGACGGCAAAGTGGGCGGGCCACGACATGGACGCTAGAGGAAGTAAGAGAAAAGGTAAGTTTCAGGGGATGTTCCAGGGGATTGGGGGGCAGGCCGAGGGCTCCTTTTAATCGCATTACAAATTTACCACCAGCTACATTGCCGGTAAATTTCTAATATTGGCCCCGGCCTTGGCAGGTATTTTACCGGCTAGGCCGGTAAAATACCGGCCGGGTGGCAACCCTAGTGGGAAGCGGTCGGGTGTTCAAGCGTGGGCAAAAATGTGGGTTCAGATCTGGTTGGAGTAATTGGGTTTGCATAGCCAGGGCCCTGCAGTCAGTGAGCTGCATGTTTCGGAAGGGAGGTTGGGCTGGAGCTCCAGAGCCTGCATCTTCCTGTGCTCTGATTCGCCAGTGAAGTGTAAGTCCTGGTAAAGCTACCTGGGGTTTGGATGGGTGAAGTTTGAACCTCCCCTCCAGTTTATCCAGTCACCATGCGGCTTTACCGGGACTTACACTTCACTGGCGAATCAGAGCACAGGAAACAGAAGATACAGGCACCTGAGCTCCCTGGCTAAAGTAAGAGCAGTGTTATTTTTTCTTATAACTTGTTGGGGCCCTGGCCACATAGGTTTTTTTAATAACTTGTAGGGGCCGTAGCCACAAACTTTTTTAAAAAATAACAAGATGGGGCCTTGGCCACTAATGATTTTTTTTATAACTTGTAGGGGCCCTTGCACCAATGTTTTTTTTATAAATTGTAGGGGGTCCGTGGCCACCAATGTTTTTTTTTTTATAACTTGTAGGGGTGTACTTAATGTTTTAACACTTGTGTCTTGTGTGGCATCGTACAGGGCCGCTCTGGCCTCAGACGGCACGGAGCGGGCAGTTACTAGGGCCGAATTTGTGTTTTTTGAAATGGAAATTTGGCTCTTCTAGTGCAGCGAGTGCAATAGCTAGCGATGTGGCATATGTTACTGTGAACTTGCCCCCTGGGACTGGGGTGAACTGTGAGTATGCCCTTCTGTGAACATTTATTTACCTTTGCTTACATTTTTAATTATATCTTTTCCTGGTAGTACCAATACTTTTGCTTTGAGCACCATTCTTTTTTTGCAAACTTGATATACAGTATTTCCAGTTTGAGATTTGGGGTGGGTGCAGTTGCTCCCCTAGATATTCTGGAAGCTCAGTGTAAATTTAATTCAGGATGAGATCTGGAGTGGATACTTAAATGCTTCCCTAGATCAGGGATCCCCAACCTTTTGAACCCGTGAGCAACATTCAGAAGTAAAAGGAGTTGGGGAGCAATGCAAACATGAAAAATGTTCTTGGGGTGCCACATAAATGCTGTGATTGGCCATTTAGTAGCCCCTATGTGGATTGTCAACCTACATTGAGGCTCTGTTTGGCAGTATACCTGGTTTTTATGCAACCAAAACTTGCCTCCAACCCGGAATTCAAAAATAAGCCCCTACTTTGAGGTCACTGGGAGCAACATCTAAGGGCTTGGTGAGCAACATGTTGCTCGCGAGCTACTGGTTGGGGATCTCTGCCCTAGATGATACAGGAATCCCAACCGAAAGGCCAATTAAAGTAAAATTTGGGTCAAGCACTATCCACTATTTGGGATTCAGCCGAATCCCCAAAACCTACATGAAAGATTCAGCTGAATACCAAACTGAAACTGTATCCTAATTTGCAATTTTCAATTTTTTTGCTCTTAAATAAAGAATGAGGTTGTGGTAACGTACCAAATTGCTGGACAGATCATTCTTCAGCAAACTCTCCAGGGTATCGACAGAGGTGATGTTCCACTTGGCCACATCGGCTTCAGAACAGACATTGGCGATGGCGCCGAGTGTGGGAATCACTTCCTCTGGGTAACCACCGGGATAGATCTGGAAAAACAGAGAGTTCTCTCATTTTTATGTTTGTTTTTGATTGTTTTGGAAAATAACATGAATCACTTTAAATTACAATTGATTTGTAATTCTTTTAGATTCTCACCGTGTCCAGTCGGTTCTTTAGTATTCCCAGCTGACTGTTGGTGAAAGGCTTGCTGCCGAGGTCTTGCAGGAAATCTTTTAGTACCGTGTCATTTAAGCAAGCATCTAATTGTTCAGTAGTGTAAGTCAGTGGGAGACTGTTATCCTTAATGTTATCTGCTGTTATTTGTCCACTTGTGCAATCTGGAAGATGATAAATTTAACAATTTAAGATACAGGTATGGGACCGGTTTTCCAGAATGCTCGGGACCTGGGGGTTTCCGTATAATGGATCTTTCCGTAATTTGAATCTTCATACCTTAAAGGGATCCTGTCATCGGAAAACATGGTTTTTTCAAAACACATCAGTTAATAGTGCTGCTCCAGCAGAATTCTGCACTGAAATCCATTTCTCAAAAGAGCAAACAGATTTTTTATATTCAATTTTGAAATCTGACATGAGGCTAGACATTTTGTCAATTTCCCAGCTGCCACAAGTCATGGGACTTGTGCCTGCACTTAAGGAGAGCAATGCTTTCTGGCAGGCTGCTGTTTTTCCTTCTCAATGTAACTGAATGTGTCTCAGTGGGACATGGGTTTTTACTATTGAGTGTTGTTCTTAGATCTACCAGGCAGCTGTTATCTTGTGTTAGGGAGCTGCTATCTGGTTACCTTCCCATTGTTCTTTTGTTTGGCTGCTGGGGGGGGGAGGGAGGGGGGTGATATCACTCCAATTGCAGTACAGCAGTAAAGGGTGATTGAAGTTTATCAGAGCACAAGTCACATGACTTGGGCAGCTGGGAAATTGACAATATGTCTAGCCCCATGTCAGATTTCAAAATTCAATATAAAAAAATCTGTTAGGTCTTTTGAGAAATGGATTTTCCCATGACAGTATCCCTTTAAGTCTACTAGAAAATCATGTACACAATAAATAAACACAATAGGCTGGTTTTGTTTCCAATAAGGATTAATTATATCTTAGTTGGGACCAAGTATTATTATTATTATTAACATGTATTTATATAGCACCTACAAGGTACTATTTTATTATTACTACAGAGAAAAAGGAAATCATTTTTAGAAATTTGGATAAAATGGAGTCTATGGGAGACGGCCTTTCTGTAATTCGGAGCAGGGGTGTAACAGCGCGCCGGGCCCCCCGGTGTGTCAATTTAAAGAAAGAGAAAGCAGCCGGAGGGGGATTCAACACTATAGAGGAAACAGACCCTACAGTCCAAACCTCCCTTTTCCCCGGGCCCCTCCACGACCGTAGCCATACACAGCCTTCTGGATAATGGATTCCATAAAAATATCTTTTTTTTATATACAAAACTTTTCATTAGCAATCATAGTTTTATATCTATTATATCTAAGCCTGAATAACTTTAAAAAAAAAAAGTCACGTAGGATCAGCACAGCTCCCATTGATAGGACCTCAACTACTTTTACTTGATGAAGTTTTGTAGTAGCGTTTTTCAAGACTTTTACACTTAAGCTGGCCATAGACACAAAGATCCGATCGTACGAATCCTCGATTCGTGCGATTTTCAGATCATGTGTGGAGAGTCCCGACATTTATCTTGCCGTGCCAATCGGTCATTCAGTCGATCGGACAGGTTAAAAGATTTCTGTCGGCCGACAATCATATCTCTGCATGTTATGCAGATTTATCAAGGGTCGAACTGAAAATTCTTAGTAAAAAAATTTGAATTTCGCACTATTTTTGTGTGTCGAATAGGGCAAAATTAATTTATATTTTGAAAAAAATTTGACTTTGAATATTAAAATTTATCATGTACTGTCTCTTTAAAACTTCGACATTGACCATTCGCCATCTAAAACCTGCCAAATTGCTGTTTTAGCCTATGGGGGACCCCCTAGAACCTATTTGGAGTCATTTGGTGAAATCGAAGTTTTTTGGGACAAATACTTTGATTCGAATTCCATAGAATGCAGTAAAACTTTGATTCGAACGATTCGAATACAGCCTACTCACCCGAAGTTACCCGAATCATTTTGATTGGTCTTTTTTTTATTTGAATTTCAAAGTTATGGGAGTTCCAAAAAACTCCCATTACTTCAAAATTCGACCCTTGATAAATCTGCCCCATAATAACGTGACGTTTTAGACATTTTTTAAAAATACGATTCTGGGAAAAAAATAGAAATTCAAATGTTGGTAAATTGGCCTCTTGATGGTGTTTTTTTTAATTTATATATATATATATATATATATATATATATATATATATATTTTTTTTTTATATATATATTTTATTTATTTTTTATATATATTCTATTTATATATTATATTTTATTTCTAGTTTGTTTAATGGGAATGAAGAATAAAACAAGATGTACAGATGCTTACTAGCTGCTCGTCGTGCCCTATTGGGATATAAGGTCTTCACAATAGTTGCAAGTTGACTTCTTTTCAGGTCAGAGGTATCTTTTATCCACGATACTAAGACATTCTGTGCAAAAAAACATAATCATGATCATAAGTGATACTTGGAGTTCCCTGTATAACTCAGCCTGCAGCCTTATGCCTTTATATGGTCACAGAGCCCCTCAGTGACTTCTAATATCCTTATCATTTACAGTAGGGGGTACATTATCCATTATAATACATGAGTGATACTCAGAGTTCCCTGTATAACTCAGCCTGCAGCCTTGTGCCTTTATATGGTCACAGAACCCCTCAGTGACTTCTAATATCCTTATAATTTACAGTAGGGGGTACATTATCCCTTATAATACATGAGTGATACTCAGAGTTCCCTGTATAACTCAGCCTGCAGCCTTGTGCCTTTATATGGTCACAGAACAACCCCTCAGTGACTTCTAATATCCTTATCATTTACAGTAGGGGGTACATTATCCCTTATAATACATGAGTGATACTCAGAGTTCTCTGTATTACTCAGCCTGCAGCCTTGTGCCTTTAGTGAATTCTAATTATACTTATAATTTACAGTAGGAGGGGACAATATCCCTTATAATATTCTGTAAATTCTCTATTAGACCTCTATTAAGCTGCCTCCACCCTGTGTCTATATAGGCTGTTGGGATATCATCATATATTATATTTTAGAGTGTACATTATCTGCTAGTTATTTTACAGCAGCCTGGATTACAGAAGTAGATTTAACTAACAATAACACTTTCGTATTATAAGTCAGATCATTCAGGTATATTTTATCCACGATGCTAAGACATCCTGTGCAAAAAAACCATAATCAATATCATCAGCCCTCTTCAATGTACTGGTGCCTCTCTACAGATTTATGGGATAAACTGGAGAATTATAATTCACGGGGCACTAAATCAGTAAACTTCCCAGCACAAATAATCTTAAGTCTCTGTAAAGGCTATAACAAAAGATGAAATGAGTAGGACAAGAAATCTATAGTCATAATGGCAGCAGTACAAGGGGCCAACATTAGGACAAGATGGAGATGTGAGGGTCTGATGGAAACATTAGGCAAGATTGTGGGATTAGGACAAAGAGGCAACAGTATGGCAGACGTAGGCTCATAGTGATAGGGTGTACACCCCCAGTATAAACATAATTATCAGTTATTCTCTGAGTTCTTACTCTGGAAATATTCGAGAGGATGTCCATGTTAACAAAGCTCATGATTCCCTTAAGAGATATCAGTGTTGACTTTGACCAAGTGGATGGTTGCCTTAAAAAAAAACAACAAATGAAAAACGAATTCCATGAATAATTATTAGCAGTGTCGTGGGTTATTTATGCTTTGTTTATAATGGCAATCGTGTAGCCGCTACTATAATGAAAATCTTCATAGTCATACCTCTACTATAAAATATAAGGATTATTATATAAGGAGTTCTATGAACGTATAATAGCACATCTCAACCAGGCCTCTCTGTTTCTTTTGCTTCCAAGTCCTACCCCTTGAGAAGCCTGTTCTAATATCCTCTGATGATAAGATTCAACAAAACTGAAACAAGATGTTTACAACTTTGGATTTGTGGCTCTGAAATTACAAGGCTGTATCTGTGCTAATAAACCAGCACTAGGGCATATATTTTTCCTTATAATACATGAGTGATATTCAGAGTTCCCTGTATAACTCAGCCTGCAGCCTTGTGCCTTTATATGGTCACAGAACCCCTCAGTGACTTCTAATATCCTTATAATTTACAGTAGGGGGTACATTATCCCTTATAATACATGAGTGATACTTGGAGTTTCATTATCCCTTATAATACATGAGTGATACTTGGAGTTTCCTGTATAACTCAGCCTGCAGCCTTGTGTCTTTGGGTCAACAGAACCCCTCAGTAACTTCTAATATCCTTATCATTTACAGTAGGGGGTACATTATCCCTTATAATACATGAGTGATATTCAGAGTTCCCTGTATAACTCAGCCTGCAGCCTTGTGCCTTTATGTGTCAACAGAACCCCTCAGTGACTTCTAATATCCTTATCATTTACAGTAGGGGGTACATTATCCCTTATAATACATGAGTGATATTCAGAGTTCCCTGTATAACTCAGCCTGCAGCCTTGTGCCTTTATATGGTCACATAACCCCTCAGTGACTTCTAATATCCTTATTATTTACAGTAGGGGGTACATTATCCCTTATAATACATGAGTGATACTCAGAGTTCCCTGTATAACTCAGCCTGCAGCCTTGTGCCTTTATATGGTCACAGAACCCCTCAGTGACTTCTAATATCCTTATCATTTACAGTAGGGGGTACATTATCCCTTATAATACACGAGTGATACTCAGAGTTCCCTGTATTACTCAACCTGCAGCCTTGTGCTTTTAGTGACTTCTAATTATACTTCTAATTTACAGTAGGGGGGGACAATATCCCTTATAATATTCTGTAAATTCCCTATTAGACCTCTATTAAGCTGCCTCCACCCTGTGTCCATATAGGCTGTTGGGATATCATTGTATATTATATTTTAGAGTGTACATTATCTGCTAGTTATTTTATAGCAGCCTGGATTACAGAAGTAGATTTAACTAACAATAACACTTTCGTATTATAAGTCAGATCATTCAGATTTGCAGAAATAATGTACATTGTTTGAGTGGACGCTCTTACCCATATGGTGATTTCCCCTGAGCGATCACTTTAATAATGGAGGTTTTTTGGTCATCAGTGAAGGCCGTGCACTGGGGCAGCTGGGTTATTACACTGCTGTCGGAATTTTCAATGTATGTCCCATTCAAGTCGCAGGCTAATTGTCCAAGTACCTGGATCTGGTCACTGGTGAGGGCAAACCCTGTAACATTCTGTAGGAAAACCATAAACATTAGAATAGCTCAGGGAATATATATATATATACACTGTCGCCTAATATATTTGTTATTGCTCTAAACAAGGAAGTATAAATGCACAAATCTGGGGGTTTTGAATTCCAAAAATAATTATGGAAAAAATACTCAGAATAGCACTACAACTGCTGATATATACAGGTATTGGATCAGTTATCTGGAAACCTGTTATCCAGAAAGATAAGAATTATGCAAAGGCCGTCTCCCGTAGACTCCATTTTATCCAAATAATCCAAATTTTTAAAATTGATTTCCTTTTTCTCTGTAATAATAAAACAGTAACTTGTACTTGATCCCAACTAAGATATAATTAATCCTTATTGGAGGCAAAACCAGCCTATTGGGTGTATTTAATGTTTACCTGATTTTCTAGTAGACTTAGGGCATGAAGATCCAAATTACGGAAAGATCCGATATCTGGAAAACCCCAGGTCCAAAGCATTCTGGATAACAGGTCTTATACCTGTATACACAATCTACTGCTGAACCATACCAAAATCTGTAATTTATTCCACTTACCAAACAGGATAAGGCATTTGGCAGTAAATTCTTTTGCTTTTTGGAATCGGCTGAAAGGACGCTGATGTTTGCCGCACCGACATTGGTATAGAAATTTTTACAGGCTGTTGCGTTCGTTTTGTTTGGAGGGCTGAAATCAACATGTGAATAACACGTCAGATAAGGGCTTATAGGGGTTAAAATTAGTTTTAACGGAACAGTAACACCAAAAAATGAAATTGTTTTAAAGTAATGACAATATAATGCAGTGTTGCCCTGCACTGGTAAAACAGGTGTGTTTGCTTCAGAGACTCTACTATAGTTTATATAAACAAGCTGCTGTGTAGCCATGGGGGCAGCCATTCAAGCACAAGATACACAGTAGAGAACAGATAAGATCTGAAGAATTCCATTGTATACTAGAGAGCTTATCTGTTATCTGCTGTGTATCCTGTGCTTGAATGGCTGCCCCCATGGCTACACATCAGCTTGTTTATATAAACTATAGTAGTACTTATCTGTTATTTACTGTGTATCCTATGCTTGAATGGCTGCCCCTATGGCTACACAGCAGCTTGTTTATATAAACTATAATAGTACTAATCTGTTATCTATTGTGTATCCTGTGCTTGAATGGCTGCCCCCATGGCTACACAGCAGCTTGTTTATATAAACTATAGTAGTACTTATCTGTTATTTACTGTGTATCCTATGCTTGAATGGCTGCCCCCATGGCTACACATCAGCTTGTTTATATAAACTATAATAGTACGTATCTGTTATCTACTGTGTATCCTGTGCTTGAATGGCTGCCCCCATGGCTACACAGCAGCTTGTTTATATAAACTATAGTAGTACTTATCTGTTATCTACTGTGTATCCTGTGCTTGAAAGGGTGCCCCAATGGCTACACATCAGCTTGTTTATATAAACTATAGTAGTACTTATCTGTTATCTACTGTGTATCCTGTGCTTGAATGGCTGCCCCCATGGCTACACAGCAGCTTGTTTATATAAACTATAGTAGTGTTTCTGAAGCAAACACAGCAGTTTTACCAGTGCAGGGCAACATTGCATTATATTTTTATTACTTTAAAACAATTTCATTTTTTGATGTTACTGTTCCTTTAAAATGTGCACCAGGGCCCTTAGGTTCCTAGTACCACCAATGTGGTTGAATCTGTGTGGTGTACAATGTTTCAAGAGTTTCAGGTTTGCTATACACCTATCTACAACCCCAGCAGGAACTTCAGAGGCTAAGCCTTCCCAAATGGTCGAGGCATTACCTGGCAAACAGGAATATTTCTTTTGGATAACTGTCCATGTCCGCATCGCTGCTAATTTTGATGATGGGCTTGGCTAGGCAGTTCAACTGAAACAGAATTGACATTGTGGTGACAAATCGACAACATAGACACATCAAAAGAGAAGGAAAGGCTAACATTAAGTAAGCTTTATCATAAAAGATCTATATAAATTAGGGATGCACCGAATCCACTATTTTTGATTCAGCCGAACCCTTTGTGAAAGATTCGGGCGAATACCAAACCAAGTCCTAATTTGCATATGCAAATTAGGGTGGGAAAGGGGAACTTTTTTTTTACTACTTTTTTTGTGACAAAAAGTCCAGCAATTTCCCTCTCCACCCCTAATTTGCATATGCAAATTAGGATTTGGATTTGGTTCAGCCGGGCAGGATGGATTGAAAGTTGGGACGTTGACTAGGTTTTCATAACATGGTGTCAACAAAGCCCCATCATTTTTGTGAATCAGCATCTTCCATTATAATTATATGATGACCTAGGTTTCTAGAGATACAGTAAAATGATTAGTGATGTAACAATGGTCACTCTATAATATTATAATGGACATATCTCTATATTATAGACAATGTTCGAAAATATACATCATCTAGGGTTTGAGAGCTTCACTAAAAAGTATTAATGGCCACTTTATATTACAGCCAAGTCTTAGAAGGAACATGATCTAGGGTTCTACAGACACAATTAACGATACAAGTATTGAATCCATTATCCAGAGATCTCCGAATTACGGAAAGGCCATCTGCCATAGACTCCATGAAAATAATTCAAATTGTTAAAAATTCTTTCCTTTTTCTTTGTACAGGTATGAGACCTATTATCCAGAATTCTCGGGACCTGGGGATCTTTTCGTAATTTGGATCTTCATACCTTAAGTCTACTAGAAAATTGGGTTAAATAAACCCAATAGGCTGGTTTTGCCTCCAATACGGATTAATTACATCTTAGTTGGGATCAAGTACAAGCTACTCTTTTATTATTACAGAGAAAAGTGAAATCATTTGAAACAATTTGGATTATTTGGATAAAATGGAATCTACGTCAGATGGCCTTTCTGTAATTCGGAGCTTTCTGGATAACGGGTTTCTGAATATCAGACCACATACTTATAGTAATGAAATAGTACTTGATCCAAACAAAGATATAATAAATCCTGTTTAAATAATTTTCTAGTAGAATTAAGGTAACAAAAAATCTGTTATCCAGAAAACCCCAGGTCCCGAGCATTATGGATAACAGGTCCCATACCTGTGTTACAATGAGCACACACATTATATTATGACATAAAGACGGGAACTCTAACTCGGGGGATAACTTTTGGGAAAATTGATAATCTAGGGTTCTAGATCCGTGGTAAAATTATGTATGACGTAACAACGGGCACTCCATATTATAGATGACTCTCGGAGAAAGACATGATCTAGGGGGTTTTAGAGCCACAGTAAAATTGTTCATGATATAACTGGTCACTTTATATTATAGATGACTCTTAGGAAAAGACATAATCTAGGTTTCTAGAGACAGTAAATGTATTACAGTAAATGTATTACTTATGTAATAATGACCACTCTATTATATTATGACATAACAACGGGAATGCTATATTATTTTGGAAAATACAATACAATGTAATAATTTACACTCAATATTATAGATGACAGTTGGAGAAAGACACATTCTGGGGTTCTAATTCTGTAGTTAGATTATTGGTGCCCCATCAATGGGTTCTTCATTAACATTTTTAGTGACGCAACAATGGAGACTGAAGCCCCAAAAACCATTAAAACCAAAATCGAAAGGGAACCCAATGCTTAAAAAAAATCATACCTGGTCTTCTGACAGGCTGGCATTTTTTATCTTCATAGCCTTGGCCAACAACTGGACTTGGGAAGCAGTCATTATGTTATTGGAGCCGCAGGTATACCCTTGCAAAACCGAGGCAGAAATACTGCAGATAAAAATTAAAAAAAGAGGAGACATTATTCTTATGTTGCTTTAGGTGATTTTCTGGGTTGATCTCAACCAAATCTTCTCATTTTTATTCAAGGGGAGACAATATCCCTGAACATTGGCAAAAAGAGCCCCCCTTTAAGCTATGATACAGTTGGTAATTCACAAACAAACCAAAAAACTGATCACTGGAGATTTTTTTTTCCATGTGTTTGCATAATATCTTTAAAAAAAAACTATCATAGGTAAGTTGGAACTTACTTGGATAAGACGGATTGTGCAGGCACAACACTATCAAAAAACATGGCGGCCTGTGAAACACAAAGTTTGTGTCAAAATAATGTTCAACAGAAAGTAGGTAGATACAGCATCTCTAGTATCTAGTCTAGTCTACTATTCATTCCATCACTGGCTCAATAATGTAATGGCAGAGTGTATAGTTTTGTCTGTGCACAACATAAGTTTTCACTGCCTGGTCTTGGCAATATATTTATAACAAGAATGCACCAAGTCAATACATTTTTTGATTTGAATGAACATCTGATTTGGCACAAAAGATTTGAACACCGATATCAATCTTCTGTTGTGTGGAGCTTTAACGTCACGTAATGTTGAATTTGGATTTAATTTGGTCAGCGTTCATTCCGTCAAATCACAATCCATTTTTGCTTTTCTGACTATGGACCTTCTTTACTCTCTCTTTTCATCCCTCTGTATAACTCTCTTGCTACTGACTTACCTGTTCTGGGGCCCAGGCTTTGTTATTAATGTCATCCAGAACGGGCACGAAGACAAGACGTGATTTGGGAATGAGTACGGCCATGGCGTTGGGAACAATTTTTACAAAGTTTTCTGGCTTGGGATCTGCAGATAGAATCTATGGAAATAGAAGAAAATAAGATTAAGTTGTGGTTGCCTTTAGGGCAATGACACTTGGATGGACAAAACACCTGAAAATACCGTCCCGATGCAGAAAAAGGAAATTTCCTTTTTGAAACCTAGTGAAAAGTGTTAAAAATAAAGACTAGTCAGGCTTGATAGTCAGTAAAATTTTGGCAAATGGGACGGTTAATATTGGCATTTTGGCCAGTACATGGTTCATCAATACATGGTTCATCATGGTTCATTTCTCTTTTCATTAACAATTTTAACTATAGAAAGTCAACTACACCATGTGTGGTCCATCATATGCTCTACATATGTTTAGCCTGGGCCAGATCAGCAGGAGGGCATACCAGATCAGTCTAAATATGGCCTCCTTAACTGATGTTTAAAATGAAAGTTGTGCAGAAGAACGTTTGCAAGGATTGGCCTTTTATTAATGAGTATTTATAATAAGTATAGTATTAATAAACCATGGTGATACATACATAAAAATGCTCAAAGATAATTAATATTCCATACCATGTCTGTGAGATGGCTTTGGATATCCACTCACCTTGGCAACAAATATGGTCTGCAGAGAAGAAGGAGCACTGGACAACTGGCTTGCAAACTGAGCATTTTTGGATGCATTAACAATCAAACTTGGATCCATATCTAGAAGCTTCTGGCTTGGAAGCCCAACCACCAAGCTGCCCAAGCTTTCTAGATTTGTGACCTAAAATAAATAAAAGAAATCATAATGTTTAGTATCTTTAAATGGACATGCCAAAAGGCCGGCTTCTTAGAAAACAATCAAGCCATAGAAAGAGGTCTATAAAGATCTTGTGCCTGCAAATGGCCATAACTCGGGTCTCCAGCTGGACATCCCTGAAATGTTTTTTTATTATCTAGTAGAGGCATGCTGAGAACTGATCTGCAACGGGCAACTTTTTGAAAGCACAATGCATCTAACATATCCGTAAAAACATTTTACCTGGTAACCGGATTTGAGGAGCTTATTCATTATTGACTTTGACTGTCCATAATTCCAGCCATTGACATTGCTGAGAGAGGGCAGGGCATTCTTGAGATCACTGTCCTTAATGCTGCTGATTTGGGACTGTGAGAGCCCGACGGCAGTTTGGCCCAGGTTATTGAGAGCGTCAGCTGTAAAGTTGTTCAGCTTGCTGACAAGGGAAATTGAGACCTAAGGAAATAAAAAGGAGGGTTAGAATAGAATATTAGCTGAAATATAGATACATGTGTGCTATATGCTGGCATAAGTAAGCTTTACTGGGTCCCACAGCAAAATCCTGTTACACAGGGGCGGATTAATGCACAGGCTATCCTAAGCTGTAGCCTAGGGGCCCATTGTGATCAGGGGCCCATGTAGCTTTTTTTTCAATTATTATTTTCTTTTAATATTTCTTTTTATTTGAACTGCTGGTTTCCCGTCGGGCAAACCTGCTGGGAGAAGAAGGCAACCCAACAAGTGTAATTATTTTCAGTTGTAATATTGGTGTGTAGGTGCAGCTCAGGTCATTTTGCTTGGTCATGTGCTTTCAGGAAGAGCCAGCACTTTAGGATGGAACTGCTTTCTGGCAGGCTGTTGTTTCTCCTACTCAATGTAACTGAATGTGACCTGGATTTTACTATTGAGTGTTGTTCTTAGATCTACCAGGCAGCTGTTATCTTGTGTTAGGAAGCTGTTATCTGGTTACCTTCCCATTGTTCTGTTGTTAGTCTGCTGGGGGGAGGGGATGATATCACTCCAACTTGCAGTGCAGCAGCAAAGAGTGACTAAAGTTTTTCAGAGCACAAGTCACATGACTGGGGGCTCCATGGAAACTAACAATATGTCTAGCCCCATGTCAGATTTCAAAATTAAATCTAAAAAATCAGTTTGCTCTTTTGAAATGTATTTCAGTGCAGAAGTCTACTGGAGCAGCACTATTAAAGGACAAGGAAAGCTCCAAGACAGTTTATTGCCAACATAGCCACATTAGTGCAAGCTAGAATGCTATATTTATTCTGCAGACTGCTTTACCATACCTGAGTAAACAGCTCTAGACACTGTCTCTGTTTCTTTAGGATAGAAGCAGCCATATAACCTTGGTGTGACATCACTTCCTGCCTATGTTTCCCTGCTCACTTACAACTCTGGGCTCAGATAACAGCAGGGATGGGAGGAGGGAGGGGGAGAGGAGCAAACTGAGCATGCTCAAGCCCTGCACTGGAGGTTTCAGCTGAAAACAGGAAGTCTGATACAGAAGCCCATGAGTACACAATAGAAGGAAAGAAATGCTGTGTTTCTTTTGACAGAGGACTCAGAGCAGCATTACTCTGAGGGTTTACTGGTGTATTTATATAGACCTTTCTGATAAAACTTACTTAATTTAAGCCTTTCCTTCTACTTTAACTGATGTGTTTTGAAAAAAAATTATGTTTTTCCATGACAGTATCCCTTTAAAGTTTCCTTCCACTAATGGTTTACCGCTGTTAGTATTAGGAATATGTATTAGACAGTATTAGAATACCCAGACAGGGCTTAATGTGTAGCTCTGTCTACTGTTACTATAGCCGTACAGGCTGCAACTGAACAGTGTTATCTATTTATGGCCACTAGGGATGTAAAGGGGAAACAACAAATTACAGAATACATTGTTACCTGTAGTTCCTCAGTGGTTTGGACCGAAGCTCCTTGGGTCTGGTTTTTAGCACAGGCCTTGTTGATTTTCTGGGAGATTTCTAAAACATCAGCGGGAGTCATATTGCCAAAAGCTTTTGGTGTCAGGAAGCAGAGGAAACTAGGCGGGATGCTAAAAAAGTTCAAAATAAAACAATTATTACTAGTTGACCTTGAGATGGAGATTGATATAAACTTCAGCACCACAAGGAGATACTTTAATTACTGTATGTAATTGGGGCAACTTTTTGATATCCAGATGTTGAGACTTATGCAGCGTTGGACCGGACCTCCTAGGGAAGCTGAAATCCCGAGCCCCCCCCCCTCTTAGATCTCCACCATTAGATCTAAAAAATTCTAAAGGGTATTGGTTTGAAATGGCTGACTGATTGATATAAGAGAAGTTATGGGAATTTTCCAGCAGTGGGGCCCTTCAAGAGGTTTTGTGGTATTTGTCAGGTCAATCTGGCCCTAGAGGTACGGTGGTGTAGTTTGATCCACAGCTAGAGTTAAAGGATAAGTAAACCTTAAGAATTAGTGAATGTAAAATTGATGAGGCAGCTGTTCTAAGCACTTTTGCCATGTACATTCATTATTTATTTATTTTTAATTCCAAGATATTAAGGGAAATATACTGTTAATATGAATGAAATTTGTTACAATGGCGCCACCTGCTGGTCAGTTTCCCACCAGTCTGACCACCAAGTAGTCAAGGAAGTTGTCAGGTGAAGAAAAAGGCTGCTCTGATGTTCTTCTGCTTATGAACAAAAATTAGAAACCTTTCTCAACCTTTTTCAGAAGAACATCAGAGCTGTTCATTCATATTAACAGTCCATGTATCCCTTAATAGTACATTGCAAAAGTGCTTAAGGGGTAACTGTCATGGGAAAACATGTTTTTTTCAAAGCACATCAGTTAATAGTGCTGATCCAACAGAATTCTGAACTGAAATCCATTTTTCAAAAGAGCAAAGAGATTTTTTTATATTCGATTTTAAAATCTGACATGGGACTAGACATATTGTCAGTTTCCCAGCTGCCCCCAGTCATGTGACTTGTGCTCTGATAAACTTAAGTCACTCTTTACTGCAGTTTGGAGTGATATCACCCTCTCCCTCCGCCCCCAGCAGCCTAACAAAAGAACAATGGGAAGGTAAACAGATAGCAGCTCTCTAACACAAGATAATAGCTTCCTGGTCGATCTAAGAAAAGCACTCAATAGTAAAATCCAGGTCCCAATGAGACACATTCAATTATATTGAGAAGGAGAAACAGCAGCCTGCCAGAAAGTAGTTCCATTCTAAAGTGCAGGCACAAGTTACATGACTGGAGGCAGCTGGGAAACTGACAAAATGGCTAGCCCCATGTCAGATTTCAAAATTGAATATAAAAAAATCTGTTTGCTCTTTTGAGAATTGGATTTCAGTGCAGAAGTCTGGTGGAGCAGCACTATTAATTGATGCGTTTTAAAAAAAACATGTTTTCCCATGACAGTATGCCTTTAGAATAGAACCCTCATCAATTTTACATTCACTTATTTTTAAGGTTTACTTATCCTTTAAATACTTTTTTTATATTTTATTGGATTTTAAGTAAAAAATAAAGGTGTACAGCATAGTATGGGATAGACTAAGAATAGTATCAATGTAGATAAATAAAGGAATTACTGTTATTGAGTGTTCTTACACAATATCTCAGATATAGCAGAGAGAAAATTGCTCTAAACAGAGTGAAATACTTTTATACTAGTAATTGACTAGACTTTTCTAGTCCAGTCCATTAAATATGAAAGGCAATGGGTAGTGCTGGAATGGTTATTGCTCTGCTCTCAGTTTCCATATTGATATTGGGAGACAGGTGCCTATAGGGACAGAGACAAGGGGATCGTACTACCAGGATTCATAAAGAAGTAGAGGAACAGCTGGCCATCAACCAAATAACAATCTGTCTCTACTGTACCTGCTTAGATTGGCATTTCCACCTGAGGTCATGAGTGTGGTGAAGTAAATGGCAGTGTCCTTGTCAAAGTTGAGCTGGCTGGCAAACTGGGCAGTGGCCGGGTTGTTGGCAAACTGTTTCAGCTGCAAAATGGAATTTTAGCAAAGTTACAACTAAACACCAATAATCATGTTCTGTACCAGCAAAGACAGCAAATCGGGGGTTGTTCCTGCAGAATTGTGCTTAGTACAGGGGAATACCTATGCTGCCATAGTTTTAAGGCATCTAACTGTACAGACTATGAGCAAACTTAGGGACTGTTCCTGCAGAATTGTGCTTAGTACAGGGGAATACCTATGCTGCCATAGTTTTATGGTATCTCTGTACAGACTATGAGCAAACTTAGGGGACTGTTCCTGCAGAATTGTGCTTAGTACAGGGGAATACCTATGCTGCCATAGTTTTATGGTATCTCTGTACAGACTATGAGCAAACTTAGGGGACTGTTCCTGCAGAATTGTGCTTAGTACAGGGAATACCTATGCTGCCATAGTTTTATGGGATCTCTCTGTACAGACTATGAGCAAACTTAGGGGACTGTTCCTGCAGAATTGTGCTTAGTACAGGGGAATACCTATGCTGCCATAGTTTTATAGGATCTCTCTGTACAGACTATGAGCAAACTTAGGGGGTTGTTCCTGCAGAATTGTGCTTAGTACAGGGGAATACCTATGCTGCCATAGTTTTATGGGATCTCTCTGTACAGACTATGAGCAAACTTAGGGGGTTGTTCCTGCAGAATTGTGCTTAGTACAGGGGAATACCTATGCTGCTATAGTTTTATGGGATCTCTCTGTACAGACTATGAGCAAACTTAGGGGACTGTTCCTGCAGAATTGTGCTTAGTACAGGGGAATACCTATGCTGCCATAGTTTTATGGGATCTCTCTGTACAGACTATGAGCAAACTTAGGGGGCTGTTCCTGCTGAATTGTGCTTAGTACATGGGAATTCCTATGCTGCCATAGTTTTATGGGATCTCTCTGTACAGACTATGAGCAAACTTAGGGGACTGTTCCTGCTTAATTGTGTTTAGTACAGGGGAATACCTATGCTGCCATAGTTTTATGGTATCTCTCTGTACAGACAATGAGCAAACTTAAGGGGCTTACACAATTACACTGGGTGTATCAGTATATTGGTTATTTGATTAACTATTTTGTCTTTCTACCATAGTTGCATAGAGTAACCAGGAACCTGGAAAGCAAAAGAACTTACTATGGTTTCATTTGCAAATGTTAACAGATCTGTCTGGCTAGACTGTGCCAAGAAGTAGCCCATGTTGTTCAAAAGCCAGACTCCAGAGTTGGGATCACTTTGGTTGTAGCATTTTGGTGCTTGAGCTACAAAGATAGAGGTTTGGGAAATGGGAAATCACATTCATGCATGAGCATACAGTATAGTTATCAAGCACAGGCCACTCAATCACCTATGCTGCTGTATTTGCATTTACATGGGTCAAAAAATCTTATAAAACTACACTCCCTATCAATCCACAAAGTGGGACAACTGTGCACATTTACATATAATTTGCCAACATACAAATCACAGCACGGCCTTATGTCAGATGAATGATCTATTCATGAATGATGTAGTGTGTATAGTCACAAGTAACACTGTGGGCTCCCCAAGCCCTTTATGGAGAAGTGTGTAGGGCACAGCGCTTCCAACCAGTGTTATAGGTTTCTCCCAGCTCTTTGTCAAGCTGGGGTTGGCCAAAATGTTGCTTAGGGATGTTATGTTCTACAACATAATTTGTGACAAATGAGGACAATCTCTGTGTGTCTGAGTTGTATCCCTTGCCCAGTTGCATTCTGGAGGAAGTCCTTCATAGTTATGATGGTTGTTGGCTTAATGAAACTGACCATTATTTTTCAGATAGGGCTTGATGAAGGATCCATAAGCAGCTTGCTGTTTGTCTGGTTTCATTTGTTTGTAAGCGGAGTTCAAACCATTGAATCTGAAGAATGTAAACAATATACAATTAGATACAAAAAATAGATTTCAAAACATTAAGAGATGATATATCTAATATGATCAACTACAACTTGTGAGCTCACCATACACATAAACATCACAGGCAAGGTTTCCAAACAAGCTATTGGCCATACATCATTGAGCGACATATACATGACCAAGAAGATCCTATAGAACCCATTTGGGGTCACAGTGGTAATATGAGCAAATATAGTCTTGAGTGAGCAGCCAATAAGATGTTTATTTACTTTACACTAGACCAGTGATGAGTCTAATTGCTGATGAATCCAGACCAGGGCAAACCTTTGCTCATTACTTCATTCATTTTCTAGCAATTGTCTCTGCTCTTTTAACTGTCTGGGGGCTCTGGGAGTTATAATTAATACCCCATGGGAAATGCATTAACTGAGAAGCAGCTATCAAGATCAGAACTAATTTAGGAAATTGGGTCAATGCAACTCATAGTACTGTATGTGCATGACAAATTTAAAGGAGGTCAGGAGCAATGTTCCCTATGAATAGCAGAATGATGACTTTTGTGCAGCAGTTTGTTGTGTGGGTTTGTGCACATGCAAGCACTTGGATTAGAGGGCCCATTGGTCAGGACATACAGAAGTAGGCAGCTGGCTTCATTTCTATTGGTGTATATAGCCCAAAAGGAAGAAAGAGATAACTCACACTACTTGGAAAGAGTCACAAGTGATGTTCTGTGGGATGAGGCTGAGTTGATCTTTAGAGATTTCAGGCAGAACAAGGCTCAGATTATGGACAAGCGATGACCAGTCAGAACTGGTCAAATTATTGATTTGAGGAACCAGAGTCTGGAAGGTTTTGTTTAGTAGCCCCTGAGCTAGTGGAGATGGAACAGAGGTCATATTTTTCTGTAAAATAAGAAGCACAATTTTCAGGATTGTTGAAACTGATGACGTGCATAGCTTCTCACATCAGGCTCAAATAGTAAACAGTTGAATTCCAGAAGACATCAGCGGAAGGTGGTAGAGAAGCCACCACTTATTAATAGAATATACTGTATTTTCCCTGGGACACTACAGAGAATGATCACAGAACTCACCAATGCAGCAGCAGAACTGATCTGAGCCAAGAAATTGTAGGCATCGTTGGTATTTTGCAGTAATCCCACAATTTGTCCTACGGAGTTAGGGTTAGTTCCAGCTGGTGATTCCAAACTGAAGCTGGCCACTTGTGGTACTGTGAGCAAAGACAACACGTCCAGCTGAAAAATGAACGTAAGTAATGAATAAAGACACAGTTGATGAGCATGAGTATGTTTCTAATGCTATTGAAAAAAAAAATCCATTCCTTGTGTGGCTCTATCTACCTATAAGAAAACTGTTCAAAGGAGTCACCTTTTGGCATGGCTGGAGATTTTGTCACTCATTTTTTCTACTAAGGTTTTTTTTATATATATATATATATATATATATATATATATATATATATATATATATATATATATATATATATATATATATAAAGATACAGTTGCATTTTCCTTTTTTTGCATTCTTTCCTGTATTGAGCTCAGGAAGTTGACCATGAAAAACAACGTTTTTGACCAATAGAAGGTTAACATCTATAAATACTCTTAGAATATAAATGAACAGAAAAGAAACAGAAACATATAAGTAAATCCCTTAGATAACATTTAAAAGTGCAAACAGAGCATACCTATTCAGAGAACTCATTTAAGAAGTCTTGCAAAATTGTATTTTTTTCTACCCTTGAAAAACTCGAATTTATTTGGGAAAACACAACTCAACCTTTTATAAATCTGCCCCTTAATGTATGTTACTTTCGACTGGACTAGATTTTTTAGCTGTAGCATCAGATACTTACTCCATTGAAATTGGGATTTAAGGTAACCAAGTCCTTGTATTCAGCAAATTGAGAATATTTCCCAAAGTTCCACTTGATCCAGGTGCTGCTGTTGACATTCTTTGAGCAGACTGAACCTTAAGGGAGACAAAAAGAAAGTTACAGGAATAGTGCCATTGGAGTAATTACAATCAATATGATGTAGACATTACAAAGGATTTTCTGTTGTAGACTATGCATCCCCCTTTTAAAAAAAGTCTGTTTGTTACTAATGTTTACATTGGCATGACAAGAACTGGCCAAATATCACTGTTCACCTAAAACAAGTGGTATACACCAAAATATTGGGCAGTGGGACAAATGGTCCTCTGTTGGCCACATAGTGGAATATAGAGCTTAGATACTTGAACAGGAAAGGTGTCCAGCTCTTACAATCGCCCTTTGGGGTAAGCTCTGACTCACCCATCTCCTTTTCTGATCATATTAAGACCATGGTCAAAAGCTGTAACTTTTTCCCACGCAATATTGAAAACATCTGTCCCTTTCTCTCGCAAGCAACATTCATCAGAGCCTTCATACTATCCCTGCTTATTGCTTGCTACTACAGGTTCCTCCACTTCTGAAATTCTTACCATGGCTTCCCATTCAGCAAAAGAATAACTACAAACCCTTTTCATGCCTTTCAAATTCCTCTGCGCTACATCTCTTCTCTTGTGTCTCCATACATTTCTGGTGTTCCTCTCAGATGCTCCACCTGATCACACCACCACTGCCGCTTCTCCTCCTCATTAAATTCCCTCTTGCTGCTCCATACTTCTGAATTTTCATCCCTCCATTCCTTCTCTCAATCTCTTCAAAACTAAATTTCAAGATGACCTCTTGGAGCATCTGAGTCCCGGAACCTATCTGTTTATGACTCAATCACTGTAAAATCGTTGTCCTTCTATTTTTGTGATATTTTTTCCTCTTAGCAATTAGTCTTGATTGTTGTTATATTAGGACAACACAAGACTGCTGGACACAATCTCAGTCACTCATGAGAAAAATCTCAGTCAGTTCATGAGAAACTGTTATGTAGTAGACTGAAATCTATACTATAAACCAGGGGTCCCCAACTTATTTTACCCATGAGCCACATTCAAATATAAAAAGAGTTGGATAGCAACATTAGCATGCAAAATGTTCCTAGGGGTGCCAAACAAGGGCTGTGATTGGATATTTGGTAGCCTTTATGTGGACTGGTAGCCTATAGGATACTCTGTTTGGTGGTAGATCTGGTGTTTAT
The DNA here is from genome assembly GCF_017654675.1 of Xenopus laevis. NCBI lineage: Eukaryota > Metazoa > Chordata > Amphibia > Anura > Pipidae > Xenopus > Xenopus laevis. The sequence goes on along the minus strand of NC_054387.1, from coordinate 121,455,328 downwards.
GGAACAAAAACTTGCCTCCAAGCCTGGAATTAAAAAATAAGCTCCTGCTTTGAGGCCACTGAGAGCAACATACAAGGTATTGGTGAGCAACATGTTACTCACAAGCCACTGCTTTGGGATCACTGCTATAATTGAACAAATTACATTCTCCCATTACCATTATTTTTGAGATAAGATTGGATGACGACTTTGTAAACATCCTCTTGTTTCGCATTTTTCAGTTGGTTGAAGGAAGAGTCCATTGCTTTGATTCTGTTAGAAACAAAAGAACATTAAAACTGGGGAAACGTAGATTTGCTGTACAGGTATATACAACAGCTTAATTCTTGTGTACTGTTGGGTTTCAGTAAATTCTGCATCAGTTTAAAGGCATTCACTTTTAATAAGCTTTATCTTTTTAGTCATCTGAGCCTATGGAATCGTATGATCTGTAGGACAGCTTAGATGCTTTGCCCTTGGTGTCATCATCAAGTCCTATGGGCAGATTTATCAAGGGTTGAATTTAGAGTTCATGGGACTCTAACTGAACCCGAAATTCGAGTTAAAAACCAATCAAAATGTATCAAAAAATTAAAAAAAAATGTAAACTCAGTGAATGGGATCTACCTGGAAACTTGAATCAAATGTAATTCAAATTCAATTGGAGTTTGTGGGTCGATCCCATTCACCCAAGTTTAAAAAAAATCAAAAAAAACTTGAATGTCAGGAAGCCAGCAAACAACTCCAAACCATAGGTTAAAACAGCAATTCGGTTTAAGGTGGCGAATAGTCGATTTCAAAGTGTTAAAGGGACAGTTAATTTTTTAAAAACTCGAACCGAATTTTGACTTCTCCCTAGTCGAATTTCATTAAAACAAACTTGAAATTTGAATTTCAAAATGCAATTTTTCACTTCGACCCTTGAGAAATCTGCCCCCTAGTCTTCAGTCAGGTGACACAAGGGACATCACTGGGCACCAATTATGAGCATACATTTTATAGGTTCTCTGTAAAGTTTGTCATTGTTCTACACTTATTACTTAATCATAATGGCACTTGTAGGGATTAACAAGGTGAATTTAAGAGAACAGTGTTACTTACACAGATTGGAAGGAGTCACAAGAGAAATTCTGGGGGAGAAGCTTGAGCTGGTCTGTTGTGATTTCAGGCAGAACAAACTTCAGTTTATCTTGGAAGAGCCCTGCCCAATCAGAGCTGTTGGAAGGCGAGAGACTTGGGACCAAAACCTGGAAAGTTTTGTTGATCAGACCCTGAGCAAGAGGGCGCTGAATGGTGCTCATATTTTTCTGCAAATACAAAATATGGAACAATGTAGTTATGTGTCACCACGTTTTGGTTCATGTCTTCTTACCAGCAGCAGCAGATGTTTGCTTTTTAAACAGCAAACTGGTAAATGCTAGCTGAATAGAACTGCGACAAACTTCTAACCAGTAATTTGCATTACACCCCTAAAAGGAAGTTGACCTCGTGGGTGAACTGAAACTGATGACTATGAAGCAGGGGAATAAGACTTACTAGAGCAGCTGCTGAGTTAAGAGTAGTCAGGACATTTTGGACATCTCCCGGGTTCGAAAATAGTGCCATTATCTGTCCCACAGCATTAGCGTTGTTTACAGCATCAGACTCCAGGCTGAAGTTCACTACCTGCGGAACTGTCAGGCTAGACAATACATCCAGCTACAAAGCACAATAAATAAAACAGTTAGCCAGGAATTCATTGAGGAACCACATGTACACATAAACAGTCACATTTTCACAATGTAGTTTGTATATTTTTAGGGACTGTATAGAGAAGTGAAAAATAAAGATGGACAAACAGATGGAGGGTACAATACTTACTGCACTGAAATTGGCATTTAAGGCAACCAAGTCCTTGTACTCTGCAAACTGCATGTATTTCCCAAGGTTCTGCATGACCCAGGTGCTGGTATTGACGTTCTGTGAGCAGGATGAACCTAACAGAAGAGGAAAGGAATAGAATAAGGATACCATTGTTGTAGCGCCCTTCAGCCCAATATGATGTAGGCATTACAAAGAAATTAAATCTATCTGTCAGTAGCATGACAAGAAGTTCCTCATCCCCTTTCCCCAGACCTTGGTTAAGAACTGTTTTACAAACATTTTGGATGCATCAAGTCCAGGATGCAGGTAGACATCATTCATACGATGTACAAATTACAAACAACCCCACCTGGAAAAGTATCTGTCTGGTACAAACTGTTTACAAAGGCATGACGAGAAGTTCCCCATCTCAACACCAAATCTTTTTAGGCCTATTACCCCAATCTTGGTTAAGATGAACTGTTTTAGACACTTTAATGATACACTGAGTCCAGGAGACTTTTTGACCGAATCCAACCACTATTTACAGGATTCGGCTTTGGCTGAGGGCTTACTATTCAGCTGAACTGTATAAACATTATGGGGGTTATTTATCAAAGTCCGATTTTATCTCAACATTTTCTGCTACAAACTCCAATCAAATTTGCTCAGGTTTTTTACGCTTATTTATTATAACATTTTCCCGAAAATTTGCTTTGCGGAAAAAAAGCTATTTTTTCACATTTTTCACCCGAAAACTCAGATTTCTTATGCTTTTTGCCCAAAAACTTCGGGGTAATGCACGAAACCCAGCGCACATCATAAGTAATTGTGACTTCTCCCATTGACTTATATGCAAGAGTTTTCCAACCTCTGGGTTTAATAAATTACAAAAAAATTGCGATTTTTTAAAAGTTCAATTTTAAAAAAAACTCACAAATTTTTCAGGAGTTTTGCATTTGGAGTTTAGTAAATAACCCCCTATATGTCTTTAAACCCCTGGACTACTACCTTCCATTGTTAATGGGACGAATGGTCTTCTAGGGAACAAAGTTGAAGAAAGCATTTCATTTTAGACACTATTATACTGTAACCTAATGTAAACTAGTAAACTGAGATCTTTACTATAATTCTAAAATTACCATTGTTTTTGAGATAAGGTTGAATGACGACTTTGTAAACATCCTCTTGTTTTATATTTTTCAGTTGGTTGAAGGCCAAGTCCATTGATTTCATTCTGGTAGAAACAGAAAAATTAAAACTGGGGAAATGTAGATTTACAGTCAATAAAATCTCGTTGCTTCATTCTAAATCACCATTGGGTCTCCGTAACAGGTTTCATTACAATCTACATTGATTTAAAGGCAAGGGCTTTCAATACAAATGCACAGAAATATTGAAATGTGGAGTACTCTCTTGACACCAGTGAACACAGATGGAGCACCATAGTCCTATCTGCATTTATGGCTGAGGTTGGACTTCACTTACACAGCTTGGAAGGAGTCACAAGAGAAATTTGAGGGTAAGATCCTAAGTTGGTCAGTTGTGATCTCAGGCAGAACAAATTTCAGGTTATCTTGGAAGACCCCTGCCCAGTCAGAGCTCTTGGAGGCTGAGAGGTTTGGAATCAAAACCTGGAAAGTTTTGTTGATCAGACCCTGGGCTAGAGGGCGCGGAATTGAGCTTAGGTTGTTCTGCAAAAAATAAAACAATAATAAAGTTTGTGGAAGAGCTTTAAAACCATGGCAGTTATGGCTGAACTTCTGAAAGGAAGGTAAAACAAAAGTATCTAAAAGACTTCACAGAGCCTCAAGTGCTCAGTTCTACATTGTAGTTGTTCCCTCCCAACTGTCCCTATTTTAGTCCTGAATATTGGACCAAAATGGGTGGATTCATCTGAATAGGGATGGGGTTTGGGTCAGAGAGGGATGTAATAAAAGTTTGACCAGTAGCAGTAACCAATAGGGTGTAGACCAGTAAATTCTACCTGCTGATTGGTTGCTATTGGTTTCTTCTCCTGGGCAAACTTATTGTCTTTCATTAAATAAGCCCCTGGGCTTCCTAGGGCCCACCAGAAAAACTGACATTGAGGTCTTGCTCTCACAACAATGAAGCGGAGTATAAGATGCGCCGGGAGATCTCTTGGCATCCTTACCTCCCGGCGCGTCTCTTCCACTGTGTTGTGGGCGCGGGCGTGTCCGTTGCTGATGTCTTCAGCCTTAAAGTGATGCTGGCGTTGCTTCGCCAGCGTCAACGATGAGCGCCATGACATCATCAGTTGGCCCAGAATTTGGCACCAAATTCCTTTTAAAAGGCCAATTCTCCATTTTGGCAGTGCCCAAGCTGGCTTCAGTTTACTGATCCTGCTGAAGCATTGTTATTGTGTTTGAATTCCTGGTTTTTGACTCCTGCTTGATTCTTGACTTTGATTCCTGCCGCCTACCTTGACCCTTTCGCCTGATCTTTGTCTACGTTTTGCCTAATCCTCGCCGGTACCTCGTTTACTGACTTTTACCATTTTACGCACTAACTCCTTGTTGGTTCCGCAGCAGAAAGCCCAAGGCCCCAAAATGGCGTTGGTGAACACCGGAATCCGCAGGGGTGCCCTGTGCAACTGACTGTACCCATGTTCCAACTGACTAGTTGGCAGTGCCAAGTGGTATAAAAGTTATACAGGGTTATGGTATTAGTCAGAAAGATCTAACAGCAATTTACCCAGACTATAGCCTACTGGGAGAACTTCTTGTGTTGTGACTGACCAGTCTAACCTTGGGTACACTGTTGACATTATTGTATTTAGCTCTGTATAGTGTTGCCACGTGCCCGGTATTTTAGCGGCCTTGCCTGTAAAAATTAAGCTTGATCCCAATGATGATGAGGGGAAATCCATAAAAATATAGGAAGGCCAGTTTTTTTTTTTCAAGAAAAGGTAGCAACCCTAGCTCTGTATAGTCTATGAGCTTTGGACCTGTATAATACTATTTTGTCAGTCTGTCCATGCTTCAATTTTGTAAATCCCGAAGTCAGATGGGGGGCCGGCTAATTAAGTAAGTGTGGCGTGGCCGGGCCCTCCTTACCCTCGGGGCCCCCTACAACTCTGCCCCCTGTCCCCCCCTGATGGTGGCCCTGACCACTATATGGGAGTGGTTTGGGGCTTTTTTGCTCCTCGTTCAATTTCTTACATTTTTGCCTTTCTATATAATTGGAGTGCCCTCCACCCATTTCTTGTTTCTATGCACTTTATCATCTTTGGCAAGTTTAAAACAGTAGTTTGTATTATTAAAAGGACAAAAAAAAAAAAGATCAGGAAAAATATTTACATATTTACTTCTTAATATTTCCATTAGTAATACACAAAAGGTGAACCTCTTCCTTTTGTGAAGTCTAAGCAGCACCCAAAGGCCGAGCTCTATAGCCACCTATTGTAAGCCTCTATCATATTAGTAACTAACCTTTTCTAAATTTTTTGTGTGTTGAGTAACATGGGAATGGACAACAAATACATACAGACTGTACACTCCCGCAGTTTAAGCTTTATTGTGACAAGAAGTGCGTGGGTGAAAGCTTTTGGGTAATTCCTTTAAATAAATACTAAATACTTTCTGTCATGGATCAGTACAAAGCGGTCAGTTCTATTTGCATCTTCTTGAGACCAGTTATTTTATTAGAATAGCACAGAAGGGTGCGGCTTTTGCAGATTTGTATAGCCTGTTTTGCTGCTAAGGTTTACTGGAAAAATGCTTAATTCTTTCTTTTTGTGAGCTTTGCATAGGTGAGCTTTTTAAAACACTAAAAGGCAGACATTCATTGAGTTTTGCTGGGTGACTGAATCTGTAACATAGTAATTGAAGGTAGATGAAATTTCATAGTGATGCCATTGAATTTTTCTATTTTGAAATTTTTATTTATGTATCCCCCTGATACTCATGTATTATAAGGGACAATGTACACACTACTGTAAATGATAAGGATATTAGAAGTCACTGAGGGGTTGTTCTGTGACCATATAAAGGCACAAGGCTGCAGGCTGAGTTATACAGGGAACTCTGAGTATCACTCATGTATTATAAGGGATAATGTACCCCCTACTGTAAATGATAAGGATATTAGAAGTCACTGAGGGGTTCTGTGACCATATAAAGACACAAGGCTGCAGGCTGAGTTATACAGGGAACTCTGAGTATCACTCATGTATTATAAGGGATAATGTACCCCCTACTGTAAATGATAAGGATATTAGAAGTCACTGAGGGGTTCTGTGACCATATAAAGGCACAATGCACAAGGCTGAGTTATACAGGGAACTCTGAGTATCACTCATGTATTATAAGGGATAATGTACCCCTTACTGTAAATGATAAGGATATTAGAAGTCACTGAGGGGTTCTGTGACCATATAAAGACACAAGGCTGCAGGTTGAGTAATACAGGGAACTCTGAGTATCACTCATGTATTATAAGGGATAATGTACCCCCTACTGTAAATGATAAGGATATTAGAAGTCAATAAGGGGTTCTGTGAATTTATATATGCACAAATGTAGCATAATAATGTAAATAAGAATAACTTACCACAGCTAAATTGAAGTTATTTAGGAAGCTTTGGAGGTCAGTAGAATTTTTCAGTACTCCCATAATCTGGCCAGTGGCATTAGCATCAATTGCTGCATTTGGCTGCAGGCTGAAGGTTGCCAGCTGCGGCAGTGTCAGGCTAGTCAATGCGTCCAACTGCAAGGCATAACACACACAAGAAACCAATGAGGGATTCGGAAAGAAGGGACGTTTATTTATATCAGAATACATTGGACAGGGCAAATAGGGCTCTGGACACAGAGGGGGTAATTTATGCTGAAAAAGTTTTGAGTTTGTTAAAAGACAGTGTAGTGCCAAATGTGTCTACAAATCCCTCTGGGTATGTGGCCTTATGCTAAGCCGTTCTACAAGACCACCTATCCTTAAAGTAGATGACTTGCCCATGCCTGGATCTTATAGAAGTAAGCTCACGTATCAGCACTGGACCCAACTATAATATGAAGATTTTCTAGGGTTTCACTATTATGCTCAGTTATAAACATTTTGGGTAATTTAGGGCAATGGTTTCCAAACCATGTGGCTAGCCTCTTGGGCAGGTTGCAGTAGTGTCATGGGGAGCCTCTGTCTTCAGGCCAGTTAGGGTGAGAACTGAGAAGAATGTCCATAATCTGGAAGCCCTACTAGAAGGTTGCTCAGGGTAAGATTTGGGATGAATAAGTATTTTCCTTTTTTCTCTCCTAGAGATTCTTGGAACTATGACTGGTACACCAATATGTTGCTCCTCCCACTTTTTTTTTTAATATTTGTCTTTCAGTGTTCAAGACCAACCAGAATTATTCGTCGATTGGAAGAAGAAGCCATCACAGTGTTATGATGTTATGATGTAGTCATGATTTTGACTACAACCACTCACATTCATTCATTCACATCAGTTATTACTGATATCACCATTCCTGGTTTATTGTATCCCCATGACTGGTGGCTTTTAGAGACTATTCCATTTGCTACTTACAGCCGTGAAGTTAGGGTTAAGTTCAGTAAAGTCTTTGTAGTCCGCAAACTGAGCAAATTGCCCAAAGTTGTTTGCCAGCCAGTTACTGGAGTTGACGTTCTTTGAACAGGCATTACCTAGTAAAAGAAACAAAGAGTTGCAAAATGTCCAACTGCTAAAGACTAGAGATCTTCTGAACTCACCCATTATCAAGATATATATAGGGGATTAAGACATTTTGTGCTACTAAAAATACCCTAAAAATGTCCAGCTGCTTCCATGCAGTTGGGTCAATGACATTTCACATACAGTTATTTTTGGGCTGGGTCCAATCAAATTGATGATGTTATGCAGGAAGGTCCTTGGTGGAAGAACATACCTGAAGAATTCTGACGGACATTTAACAACGACTTGAGGATTGGAAACAGCTCTTTCCCATTGGTGATAGTCATACCAGGGTCTTCCATACCAATATTCTTCACCCTTGAAGAATAAGAAAGTATTTTGATATCACCCAGATTAGCTGACCAGCCTTAACATCTTTAGAAGGGAACTGTATTGGTTAGTGGAGACTAAGGGGCAAATTCACTAAACGACGAAGCGCCTAACGCTAGCGTTAATTCGCTAGCGTATCGCATTTTCATTAATTCGCCGATTCACTAACGGACGCTGGCGTAAAATCGCTAGTGTTACTTCGCACCCTTATCCTGGCGAATTTGTGCAATGGACGTAACTACGCAAATTCATTGATGCGCAAATTATTCTGAACGCTACCTTTTACGTGAGACTTCCTTCGCCACCTCAGACTAGGCGAAGTGCAATAGAGTAGATAGGGATTGCTTCAAAAAAAGTTAAACATTTTTCTAAGTCCCAAAAAACGCTGGCGTTTTTTCTTTTTTATGGGTGATAAGCTGAAAAAGAACGAAAATTTTTTTGGGGTTACCCTCCTTCCCCCCTACATTTCCTAATTCATGGCACCTTAACTATACAGTGGGCACATGTGTAGGGCAAAATAAAAATTTTAATTGCTGTTTTGAAGGTTTCCCAGGCTTGTGTAGTGCTGCTACATATACCTCCATTGTAACTTAAATTTGGCGCTGTATGCAAATTAACCATCGCTAGCGTAACTTCGCTTTACTTGGTGAATTAACGCTAGCGCAACTTCGCAACCTTACGCTTCCCCTGAACGTAACTTCGGATTTTAGTGAATTTGCGTAGCGCTGGCGAGAATACGCCTGGCGAAGTGCGGCGAAGTGGACGCTGGCGCAACTACGAATCTTAGTGAATTTGCCCCTAAGATTCGTAGTTGTGCCAGCGTCCGCTTCATCCTAAAGTGGATACTTACAATTCCTGGATGTTTTCACATGGCGCTTTCTTGTCCACCAGACACTGCATCATTGGTGCATTAAGATAAGGCAGGAACGGCCAAACATGTTTTGGGATCAACTGAGGAGGGGGTCCATTAGCAGGGCCGCTGCTGTTTAAGTTCTGTATAATAGTGGGCCAGATCCCTGCCAAGAAGAAATACTTCCATTCTCGGCTTACATTCCCAAACTAATCAAAAGAAAATAAGCAGAAATGTCACTATTTTTTGTTATGGTTTTTGTTAAAGCAACTGTAAACCCTTTTTTTCTAGATATTAGCCGTTTTTAAACACCTAATATAGTGAATCCATCTGGACAACTGTCTACCCTTGGCTGAAAATTAATTTCCCGAGCAAAGGAACGTCTTGTTATGTCATTCTGCTACAGGGAATCAGAATTTTCCCGGACGCCATCCATTCTATGCCTTTAGACTGTATCGACATATCTATTTAGTGCTCATGAATACATAAATAAAAAACTTAATGACAGACAGAAGGCAGAACAATGGCATGACTGCAATGAGTCATTATGTTTTTCTGACTCGCCCTTTACGTGTTTTGGTTAAAAAAGTTAACCAACCAGAAAAAGTGGAATTTGAGAACAAACAAAATTTCCTTAGCTCTGGTCAAAATAGATTTAGATAGACAACAAACAGTATTTGCCTGAAACGGTCCCATACTTTACATACAGGCGTACAGACATTCACTTGGCTATTGTATCAAGTCATACTTTCTACCCAAACAGGTTATCTAGAATTCGTAAATTTTAAGGAACTTTTCCTCTAAAATACAACCATGTAGACCAGGGGTCCCCAACCTTTTTTACCCATGAGCCACATTGTAAAGTAAAATAAGTTGAGGAGCAACACAAGCATCAATATAGTCCCTGAAGATGCCAAATAAGGGCTGTGACTGGTAGCCCCTATGTGGACTGGCAGCCTTCTGGAGGCTCTGTTTGGCAGTACACCTGGTTTTTATGCAATCAAAACAAGTCTAGAATTCAAATATAAGCATCTGCTTTGAGGCCACTGGGAGCAACATCAAAGGGGCTGGTGAGCAACATGTTGTTCCCAAGCCATTGGTTGGAGATCACTGACGTAGACAATGGCTCTAGGAAGGGATATCTGGGCTGCACTTGGATCTCTGAAAAATGAATGGGCTTTTGACTGACCATGGGTCAATCAATTATGAATGGAGATGCAGAGCAGAACTGTCTGAATTCCAATCAAAGTAGTTTCACCTATACATAAGATGGAGACAAAGCAGCAGCTGTAGGTAAGATGAATAGGAAACATGTGAGCTCATAAGCTCTGGAATAGGGATTCCGTGCTTAGTTAGAACAGTTAGAAACATCTAGAACCAACAATATTGTTTAGACAAGAGATGTCCAACTTGCAAAGCTAGAGGTATTTGTAGAACATGTCCCACCATGAACTAAAGGCTTTTGGGAATGTTTAGAAAAAGAAAGTATTACAGGGCAACCCTTTTGAAATAAAATATAAAGGTGATACCTTTATTGGCTAACGAATATAATCATAGGAAGCTTTCAGAACAGTTTAGTTCCTTTTTCAAGCTGATAAGCTGATTGGAAATGAAAGTACAGAGGGACTTCCATGATTTATGGAATTTACAGTTTGTCATGCGTTGTCTTTGGAGTCTATGTAACGGATAGTTATACACACCTGCCCAGTGAGGTTGGAGAGCATGGCCACTGAGTTGTTGTTGCTCAGCTTTGAGAAAAACAAGATGGAATACAGACTGTCGTTGATCATTGCACTGTTGTTGGAACAGGCAGTCATATTCAGCAGGAGATCAGGGGTAAAGTTACTAAAATTGGCCGCCTGGAAGAGATCACCAAAATTATCAGCACATATAGGGATTGTAAACTCAAGGCATAGTTAGTAGGGGTAACAGGCATACTCACTGGTGTACAGGCATACTCTTTGAACGTCCATCGGCAAACGTCTGCAACGTTTGAAATTGTTCTATGAAAAAAAAGAAGATATTGAAGATAGGTCAGTTGCTTCGGTGGTTCATGGAACCCAAGAGAAAGTAATACAGATTTGTCTTTGGATTTGATTTCTCATGTGTACGGATGCACTGGGAAACATTTGTTCAGTTGAGCCATGGATGGAACAAGACGTGCGAATGTGTAAAAAGCTTTAGACAACAGTTTATTCAGTTCTGTTTACAGGAATCAGAAGCTATGTGTGTGTTTTCAGGATAAGTGGTGGTTAAGTGACCATTGGGTAAAAACATGGGAAAACATTTTTTTTTTCAAAATGAATCAGTTAAAAGTGCTGCTCCAGCAGAATTCTGCACTGGAATCCATTTCTCAAAAGAGCAAACTGATTTTTGTATATTCAATTTTGAAATCTGACATGGGGCTAGACATATTGTCAATTTCCCAGCTGCCCCAAGTCATGTCACTTGTGCTCTGATAAACTTCAATCACTCTTTACTGCTGTACTGCAAGTTGGAGTGATATCACCCCCCTCCCTTTCCCCCCCCCCCAGCAGCCAAACAAAAGAACAATGGGAAGGTAACCAGATAACAGCTCCCTATCACAAGATAACAGCTCCTGGTAGATCTAAGAACAACACTCAATAGTAAAAACCCATGTCTCACTGAGACACATTCAGTTACATTGAGAAGGAACAGCAGCCTGCCAGAAAGCATTTCTCTCCTAAAGTGCAGGCACAAGTCACATGACCAGGGGCAGCTGGGAAATTGACAATATGTCTAGCCCCATGTCAGATTTCAAAATCATCTGTTTGCTCTTTTGAGAAATGGATTTCAGTGCAGAATTCTGCTGGAGTAGCACTATTAACTGATTCATTTTTAAAAAAACATGTTTTCCGATGACAGGATCCCTTTAAGTCTATGGAACTGTGTGCCACTAGCCCAAGGCTTATTCATGCGGTCACTGTCCCAGGCTGCCCTCCCATTGCTAGATGGGCATCGCAGAATCAGGAATAACAACTACCTTACCTGTTGACGTTGGAACACAGCACTGTTTCTATGAAAAACAAACAAAAGAGTGGTTAGGGCAACATAGTTTATTTTACTCCAAAACATTAAAATGTCACATTAGGAACCTACCATTAACAGAGCTGGGGGGGCACTGTAGAGAGAACCAACAAGACATTAGCATCGTTTTCAGGCAAAATGACAAAAGCATGTAAATCAATCATAGAGATGCATTTTGCATTAGGACCGGTCATTTTTTTTTTTTATCATAATCCATTTATGGGGTGGAAGTAATAACTGGTGCAACGTTTGTTACTGGCCTACTCACTCGTAGCAACCAATCAGCAGGTCCCATTTATGGGTCAGCTGCTTGAATACAAATGCCAGATTGGTTGCTATAGTTTAGTGGACGTGGCCAAACTTTTATTAAATGACGCTTTAGTTGTCTATGGAAACTGGGAGTTTAGAGCAACATAGGCTCATCATCAGCATTGGCTCATTGGTTCAATAGTAGGAGAAGCAAAAATGTTGAGTTAAAGACGATTACCCTAAGCTTAATATATATTTTATATTGTTCATGGGTAAATATAGTCCTGTATTATCAAAGACTAGGCAGCCTTAAAGTATATACATGGCATGTCTATCTGCCTGTATACCAAAAATGGGGGCAGCACATGGCAGCACCAATCAACTGATCATCAGAGAGCTGCAAAAAGAATCATGTCTACTCTGTCTACATGCCAAGTTCAGATGCAATCTTTCCCTAAGATAATGTGGGGGAGTAGGTACCCTATTAGCTTCATGATCAGATAAGCTCATCTACTGACCCTTCAAAAACATCAGCAGGGTTTTGGCCATATTGCTCTGTAATTGCACTCTATTGACTGACTTTATGGGGCACATTTGCTAAGCTCGAGTGAAGGATTCGAATGAAAAAAACGTTGAATTTCGAAGTTTTTTTTGGCTACTTTAACCATCGAATTGGCTACTTCGACTACGACTTTAACTTTGAATCAAACGATTCGAACTAAAAATAGTTCGACTATTAGACTATTCGATAGTCGAAGTACTGTCTCTTTAAGAAAAACTTTGACTACCTACTTCGCCAACTAAAACCTACCGAGCATCAATGTTAGCCTATGGCGACCTTCCCCATAAGCTTTCCTAGCAATTTCTGATTGAAGGAAAATCGTTTGATCGATGGATTAAAATCCTTTGTTCGATCAAAGAAATGCGGTAAATCCTTCGACGACGATATTCAAAGTCAAAGGATTTTACTTCGAGGTTCAAATATCGAGGGTTAATTAATTAACATTCGACCAATAGTAGGGGGCAGATTTACTTAGGGTCGAATATCGAGGGTTAATTAACCCTCGATATTCGGACTGCCGAATGTAAATCCTTCGACTTCGAATATTGAAGTCAAAGGATTTACCGCAATTCGAATGATCGAACGAAAAATCAATTAAACAATTAAATTCTTCGAATCGTTCGATTCGAAGGATTTTAATCCATCGATAGAACGATTTTTCTTCGATCACAAATACATTAGAAAGCCTATGGGGACCTTCCCCATAGGCTAACACGGCACCTCGGTAGGTTTTAGGTGGCAAACTTGGGGGTTGAATTTTTTTTTTAAAAGAGACAGTACTTCGATTATCAAATGGTCGAATATTCAAACGATTTTTAGTTTGAATCGTTTGAATTGAAGTCGAAGGTCGAAGTAGCCCATTCGATGGTCAAAGTAGCCAAGCTAAGTAAATGGGCCCCTAAATGTGCCCCTATGTGTTTAAAATATTTTATTTGATTTTCACATAAACAAGAGAAATCAACATGACAGCAAATACCATACAGACTCAAAGGATGTGGTGTAATTGGTACAACGGCATGTTATTTTAAAGATGAATAACATTTAATGGAGAAAAACAGAAAAAGGAACTAAGCCAGTGGATGTAAAGGCAAAAAGAAAAGAGAAAAAGCCCATTGTTTTCGGGAAAGTCGAATTTCCCAGCAGTCATTCATTTTACATTCGAAGAAACTGAGAAATTTGACAAGTGGCGTAACTAGATATTACTGGGCCCCACAGCTAATTATTTTTCAGACCCGTACAGTGTCTAGAGGTTGACCAGTTTTACAAATATTTATCGAAGCAGTAAATGAATTAGGGCTTCATGGGGCCCCTATACCTTCTAGGCCCTCCTGCAGCCGCAGGGTCTGCTTCCTCTGTAGTTATGCTCCTGAATTTGACCTTTGGTATTGGGAGTCACAGACCTCAAAATAAGGAGGCTGTCTAAGTCTAAGGGCAGTCTAAGACAGTCAAGAAGATTCTGGGATATTTAGACGCCCGGCGACAAATCGCCTCTTCTTCAGACAACTAATCTCCCCGAACTGCCTCCCCGCCGACTAGAATATAAATTGCCGGTGGGATGGCACTCGGAGCAATTCATTTTCCAAAGTCGCCCGAACTTCGGTAAATGAAGCGTTCTGAATGCCATCCCACCGGCCATTTATACATGAACATGAATACAATTTTATTATTATTTTCAATCTAATGTTCAAGAAACTAGTGACCTCCCTCCAAAATAGACTAATCTCTGGACAAGACCATAGATAGTGGAAAAGGGATACATTAGTCTCATCACATTTGGGACAATACAAAACGGGACTAGTAAAGGAATCTTTAGAAAAACTGTTCCAATAAACTAAGTGGACTACCTTGAAATGTTGTATACTCCAACTCTCGGCTAAAATGTATTTATTATAATTGTATATAGACCAAATCAGAGGGGGACACTTGATTTGACTTTATCTGCCTGTATGTCTCCAGTTTAAAGGGGAACTATGGCGAAAATGAAAATGTAATATTCGCTTCAGCATACTCAAATAAGAAACTTTCTAAATACAATCAATTAAAAATTCTGCCTTGTTTCTGAAATAATCAAGTTTATATTCACTATTCCTCTCTCAGCATCTGTTTCTCTTCAGTCTCTCTTCATGCAGCAGTTGGGTGTCAGATATTCATTGACAGTTAGATCCAATATATCTTATAGGGGGGCTCCTTTTGCCTAGAAGATGTATTAGAGCTCACTCTATTAAAATCACCAGACATCATGTCTCTCTACATGCAGATTTTGTGCAAAAGGCAGTTATTTTGTTAGATTTTGTTTGTACTGGAATCAGTTATTTGCGTGAGCTCTAATACATCTTCTAGGCAAAAGAAGCCCCCCTATAAGATATATTGGATCTAACTGTCAATGAATATCTGACACCCAACTGCTGCATGAAGAGAGAATGAAGAGAAACAGATGCTGAGAGAGGGATAGTGAAGATAAACCTGATTATTTCAGAAACAGTACAGAATTTTTAATTGATTGTATTTAGAAAGTTTCTTACTTCAGTATGAGGAAGCTTATATTACATTTTCATTTTCACAATGGTTCCCCTTTAAGAGCAAGGGGAAGTGCCATTTTGGGGGAGGAAGCAAAATTCTTTTGTACCCCTTAGTTCCTTAAATTCACACACCCTGTAACAAACCACATAATTGGGAGAGAAAAAAGCAAATACATTGGGACAGGGAAGTTTTTACACTTACAGTGTTGTTGACAGCGGCAGACACAATAACCAGAAGGCCTGAATGCAACAAAAGAAACATCATATCAGTTACACTCGCAGTCATTTTGTTTCTCTTCCAAAAGGGACCTATATATGAATGTCTCATATGAGGGATGGTTTTATTCCAGTATATTAAATTTTAAGGGTAAAGGTGGAAACGCAATACCAAAGGCGCTTAGTCGTGCTTGTTAGGAGATAGTGGCTGGGAGTGAGGTGTTGCACAAATATTACAATGCAAGAAGATTGGGGGGTCATTTGGGATATACATTTCACTAGATAGACTAGAAAAGCAAGAATCAATAGAATCATCAGGATAAGATTACTGCTTTCCTAGTTGGGTCCAGGTGCTCATGCCCCAGACCTTTAGCATAGGGGATACGGCAATTCAATGACAGGCAGGAACCACTCCGGAACATCCATCAAACAAATAGTAGAATCCAAGAGCCAAACTTGAAGTATAAGAATAAAATGTTTCTTTATTTTACATTATGTCTAAAAGATAAAGCCTTACGCGTTTCGTGTCATCCAGGGACACTTATCATAGGAGAGCGAATGACATGAAACGCGTAAGGATTCTACTATTTGTTTTATGGATGTTCCGGAGTGGTGTAATTTGGGGAGCTTTGATACCTTCTCCAGGTTTTAAAGTGCCAAAAAGCACCCCATGCACAAATGCAGTTCTCTGCACGGTAAAAGGCATTTTAGGAATGTGAATAATTGCTCTTCTATATAAGCCATTTTGACTTTTGTTATGATATAACCACAGCCAACATTTTGTTATTCTACACAACCAGAACTAAAACAAAACAAACACCAGTAAAGACCAGTGTGACCTCTATCCAGTCCCCTTTTGGGGTATTGTTTTACTGGGCCTGTTGAGTAAAACCATTAGTCGGGCAGGTTTGGCTTGCAGAATGGGATAGATCTGGATAGATCTTCATATCAGAAATAACTCGCATTTCTGCCATAACGGCAGATAAGAAGAAGCTATAAGATAACACAATACACCAGGACTGTAATTTTCCACCACTGAAATATAGAACAAAAGTATAACGACTTCAGGGAGGACATTGCCCAAACACAAAATCCAGTAGTGCTTTTGCCTCCATTTGTGTTGGTGCTCACACGTAACTACATATAATACACAAAGGCTATGAATATCTTGTAAATGATATCCTTATAAACTATATATTTTACAAGAGGGGCTACTTTATTCACTATAATACACAAGCGCTATGAATATCTTGTAAATTATATCCTTATAAACGGTGAGTTCTGATGTCATCAGTTATAAACGGTGAGTTCTGATATCATCAGTTATAAATGGTGAGTTTTGATGTCATCAGTTACTCATCGGTGAGTTCTGATATCATCAGTTATAAATGGTGAGTTTTGATGTCATCAGTTATAAACGGTGAGTTCTGATGTCATCAGTTATAAACGGTGAGTTCTGATGTTATTTCTGCCACATGACTCACTGAAACTTGTGTATTATAATAAATAAAGTACCCCCAGTTGCAAAATATGAGGATATTAGAAGTAACCTCGGAGTTCCATGATCTGTATCCTTTGGCCTTATGCTTTTATTTGGTCATGGAATTCCTCTGTAAGTTATAATATCCTTATAATACACAAAAGCCATGAATATCCTGTAAATTATATCCTTATAAACGGTGAGTTCTGATGTCATCAGTTATAAACGGTGAGTAGTGATGTCATTTCTGTCACATGACTCACTGAAACTTGTGTATTATAATAAATAAAGTACCCCCAGTTGTAAAATATGATGATATTAGAAGTTACCTCGGAGTTCCATGACCTGTATAAAAACACTCGGCCTTCGGCCTCGTGTTTTATATGGTCATGAAACTCCTCGGTAACTTATAATATATTTTACAAAAGGGGGTACTTTATTCACCATATATTCTACAATAGGGGGTACTTTATATACTGTACTCCATGGGTTTGCACTTACTTGTCAGAATCAGGGCACTTTTCAGCGGAACCCCCATATTGAGGTCAGGACAATCAGCCTGTGTAGAAAACAAAACGTATTGGGTTTATGGTAGAGCAGCAGCATGCAACTTTCTACATCATGATAAATGCTCTGGTCAAACGTGGGTTTTATTGTTCTACTTCAGGACAAAGACAAATTTCTATCATTTGTAGTTAGTCCACAGTTATTTATTGTTCTCAGCAGAGATAGAGATGTGCACAAGTGGAAGCCAGTAGCAGGTAAGACATCCGTCATCTGGAATTTGAGGGAAGTGGGGTTTTCCAGAAAACGGGTATTACGGTTATTTAGATCACCATTCCTTGTGGGAGGGTGGTTCACCTTTAAGTTAACTTTTAGTATGTTATAGAATGGCCAACTTTTTTTAAGCAACTTTTCAATTAGTCTTCATTATTTTTTTTTCATATCGTTTTTGAATTATTTGCCTTCTTCCTATTTCTAGCTTTCAAATGGGGGTCACTGACCCCATCTAAATAACAAATGCTCTGTAAGGCTACACATAGTTACATAGTTAGTTACATAGTTAAATTGGGTTGAAAAAAGACAAAGTCCATCAAGTCCAACCCCTCCAAATGAAAACCCAGCATCTATACACACACCCCTCCCAACTTTCACATAAATTCTATATACCCATATCTATACTAACTATAGAGTTTAGTATCACAATAGCCTTTGATATTATGTCTGTCCAAGAAATCATCCAAGCCATTCTTATAGTCATTAACTGAATCAGCCATCATGTATTGCTATTGCTACTTTTTATTACTCCTCTTTCTATTCAGGCCTCTCCTTTTCATATTCCAGTCTCTTATTCAAATCAATGCATGGTCGCTAAGGAAATTTGAACACTAGCAACCAGATGGCTGAAACTGCAAACTGGAGAGCTGCTGAATAAAAAGCTAAATAACTCAAAAACCACAAATAATAAAAAATGAAAACCAATTACAAATTATCTCGGAATATCCCTCTCTACATCATACTAAAAGGTAATTCAAAGGGGAATAACCCCTTTAAGGCAGTGGCTGTCAAACTTTTTCAGTTTAAGACCCACTTAAAAGTCCAACCTTTGGTCATGGCTCCCCTTAAATATATATAGGAAAATACTATCCATAGAAGTTATTCTAGGGGAAGATATTCACCCCAAACACCCAACTTGTCCATCAAGCTGGACTTTCAGGTGTATGTAGGAGAACAAACTGAAAGTCTCCTTTACTGACCTTCAGACTGAACCCCCCCCCCAATGCCACAGCAGGTGGGCCTGGTTTAAGGCCACTAATAAACATTTACACATTAAAAAACACTGTGATTGGTTTTGTTTGGCCAACAACAATTACTTTTTATAGCTTTGATATCATCAAGTACAAGGTACTGTTTTATTATTGTAGAAAGGAAGAAAATCAGTCAAAAAATAAGATTCTAATGCTTAAATATGACTCATTAAAGGGGTTGTTCACCTTCAAACACTTTTTTCAGTTCAGATTGTTCCCCAGAAATAAAGACGTTTTCCAATGACTTTCTATTTTCTATGTGTGACCTTTTTTTTCTAATATTAAAGTGTAAATTGTCATTTTTTACCTTCTAAAGCAGCTCGGGGGGAGGGGGTCGCCGACCCTGTAAACTGATTTAAATTGATACATTTAGTTGATACATTTCTTATCTTTGTCCCTGCTGAGCAGAATCCCTGGGTTTCATTACAGGCAGCTGTTAGAATTGATACAATAGTTGCTAATACTCCAGAGATGCTGCTGAGAAATGTATCAACTAAATGTTGTAAAACTGTAACAGATCAGAATCTGCACCTGAATTACTGAGCTGCCAGACTCAAACACCAGAGACACCAACATTCAACTTTACACTAAGGGGCCAATTCACTAACTTCGAGTGAAGGATTCGAAGTAAAAAAACTTTGAATTTCAAAGTGTTTTTTGGGCTACTTCGACCATCGAATGGGCTACTACGACCTTCGACTACGACTTCGAATCGAACTAGTCGAACTAAAAATCGTTCGACCATTCGATAGTTGAAGTACTGTCTCTTTAAGAAAAAACTTTGACCCCCTAGTTCGCCATCTAAAAGCTACCGAACTCAATGTTAGCCTATGGGGAAGGTCCCCATAGGCTTTCCTAAATTTTTTTGATTGAAGGATATTCCTTCGATCGTTCGATCGCACTATTTGCGCTAAAATCCTTCGACTTCGTTGTTCGAAGTTGAAGGATTTGAATTCCCAGTCGAATATCGAGGGTTAATTAACCCTCAATATTTGACCCTTTGTGAATCGGCCCCTTAGATTGTGGAAAAACAGTCAAAAATAAAAAATGAAAGTAATTGAAAAAAGTCTTTGTTTCTGGAGAACCATCTGAAAACAATTGCACTGAAAAAAGTATTTGGAAGGTGAACAACCGCTTTAAAGTGTGACATTCCCATTTTTTGGATCCTCGTGGTTTCTATAATAGATTCCATATCTGCAGTAATGCTTAGTTAATAATATTCATTGACTCTCACAAGTGAAGCTTATGAAATGTTAAAAAGTTTGCGTTGGGGATCTGTCTGTCTGTCTGTCTATCTATCCGTCCGTCCGTCCGTCCGTCCGTCTGTCTGTCTATCTATCCGTCCGTCCGTCAGTCTATCTGTCCGTCCGTCTGTCTGTCTGTCTGTCCGTCCGTCCGTCCGTCCGTCCGTCTATCTATCCGTCCGTCTGTCTGTCTATCCGTCCGTCTGTCTGTCTGTCTGTCTATCTATCCGTCCGTCTGTCTGTCTATCTATCCGTCTGTCCGTCTGTCTGTCTATCTATCCGTCCGTCCGTCTGTCTGTCTGTCTATCATCTATCTATCTATCTCTATATTCTATTATCTATCTATCTATCTATCTATCTATCTATCTATCTATCTATCTATCTATCTATCTATCTATCTCTATCTCTCTCTATCTCTATCTCTATCTCTATCTCCTATCTATCTATCTATCTATCTATCTATCTATCTATCTATCTATCTATCTATCTATCTATCTATCTATCATCTATCTATCTATCTATCTATCTATCTATCTATCTGGAATGCTGAATGTATGGTTTTCCAGATGAGGGACCTTTCCATAATTTAGATCACTATAAGTTAAGTCAGCTAAAAAAAAGTAACGTTTTGCATAAATTGCACTAGGGATGCTGAAATGTATTATTGCAAAGAAAATGTTTTAATATACACATGATATATAGGGAGCATAATATTGTACGACATGGTAGAGCCTTGCATGGCTTCAAAAGCGAACCTGGAGTATCAAACATTTTGCATGAAATGCTTTTCACATTTAATTTTCCCCAAAAAATATCTTAATATAACATGATATTTAAAAATAAATAAATAAATAGAAAAATATATAGATATATATCACAATATTCCGTGGTTATCTATAGACACAAATGGAAAGTTCTCTAGTAGTTAAGCACAGGGACACCTACCTGTCTGTAGCAGCTGTCAGCCCTTCAGTAGTAAAAGTGCTGCTAATAGCAAGAATTGAAGGTAATATACACTATCTGGGTGTGGCTTGTGTCTGATGCAAAACCTGAACTTTAAGTATATGTTGTTCCATTCACTCAGACATTCCCCAAACAAGTTCCGCAAAAACAGTTTTAACGGTTAATTGCAGGGTCCCTTTATTGGTATTATTCTGAAACCAGGAAAAAACACAAGAATTTATGATTCTGATCATTTACAGATCTCCTCCATTTGTTATAGTGATGCACCGAATCCACTATTTTGGATTCGGCCGAACCCCCGAATCCTTCACAAAAGATTCGGCTGAATACCGAACCGAATACGAACCCTAATTTGCATATGCAGAAGAATTTGGCCGAATCCGAATCCTGCTTAACAAGGCCGAATCCCGGACGAATCCCGAACCAAATCCTGGATTCGGTGCATCCCTAATTTGTTAGGAGTCGAGTGCAAGCCGTGGTTGTTTAGTTTTATGGCAGAAGAAATTGTCTTTCTATTGGGCAGTTGTCAATATTATATGATAAGAAAAAAATGACATTTATTTATTTTTTTGAATTTAGGGGTGTTTGAGCTCAGTGCTGCGGCCTGTTGCACCCTCCCCAACACTTTCACTGCTGCTGGCTGCATTGCCAGGCTGTTTAGGAACGTTGCATTCTGGGTGCCAGTCTGTAGCCATTGTGTGAGCAGGGAGCCAATCGCTTGGAATAACTGAGAGTGAACTCTGATATATTTGATCCTGTGCGAGGGAAGAGCTGCCCACACCGTACTGTGTTCCTAGGAAGTAAAGAGCATTGGTCCCCGTCCAACCCTCACCCCATAGTCAGGGACCAGAGAAAACCTGTGGGGAGCTCCAATAAATGTGCCATTTTAAAAATTATTGAAATGATCATTTTTGAACCAAACTGAAATCGAACACCACGTTTAGGCTGAGTAACAAGTGAGACAAAGGGATCCAGTATCCAAAAAGCTCAGAATTACAGGAAGGCTGTCTCCCATAGACTTTATTTTATTGACATAATGCAAATTATTTCTTTCTATAATAATAAAACAGTAGCTTGTACTTGATCCCAACTAAGATATAATTAATCCTTATTGGAGGCAAAACCAGCCTATTGGGTTTATTTAATGTTTACATGATTTTCTACTAGACTTAAGGTATGAAGATCCAAATTACGGAAAGACCAGACAAATGTTTAAAAATGATTTCCTTTTTCTCTGTAATAATAAAACAGTAGTTTGTACTTGATCCCAACTAAGATTTAATTAATCCTTATTGGAAGCAAAACCAACCTATTGGGTTTATTTCATGTGATTTTCTAGTGGAGTTAAATGGGTGGTTCAACATTTAAAGGGGCATATTTATAAAGGGCCATATTTATCAATTTCAAAAACTTTGAAATTCGAATTCAAAAAGACCAACCAAAATGAAGTCGAAGTTTTTTTTGGCCGAATAGGCCTGTTTTCCATCGGATAGGTCTGTATTCGCCCGTATTTGAAACGTAGGAATCTAAATAATAGCGCATTTGAACGAATAGAATCAATGTTTTCCCCCAAAAAAACATAGATTTTCCAAAGTCCACCAATAGGTTTTAGGAGGTCCCTCATAGGCTAAAACAGCAATTCGGCAGGTTTTAGATGGTGAATGGTCGAAGTCGAATTTTTAAAGAAACAGTACATGATAAAAAATTTTCAAATTCGAATCGGATTTGGACTATTCCCTAGTCAAAGTACACAAAAAATGAAATTCTAATTTTTTGAATTCGAAAGTTCAACTCGACCTTTGATAAAGTGGCCCCTTGGTATGTTATAGAATGGCTAATTCTAAGCAACTTTTCAATTGGCCTTCATTTTTTCTTTTTTATAGTTTCTGAATTATCCGCCTTCTACTTCTGATGCTTTTTCAGCTTCCAAATGGGTGTCACTGACCCCATCTAAAAAGCAAATGCTCCGTAAGACTACCCATAAATACAAAAATGCAAAAGCAATTGAAAAATGCTAAAATGGACAACAAATTGACACTGATCGGAAAGATACATGATCTGATTGGTGAGGGCCAACGCACCTCCTCAACCTGATGGATATTAAGATTATGGGGGCTTAGCCTCCCCAAAAGCAATGGAAAAGCAGCCACCCCAATCCTTGGTGCAAGTGATGCAAAGGGAACCATGACATGGCAGTACATTAAGGGGCAGATTTATCAAGGGTCGAATTTCAAAAACTTCGAAATTTGAATTCAAAAATACCAATCGCAGTTGAATCGAAGTTTTTTTTTGGCCAAATAGGTCCATTTTCGATTGAATTTGAATCATACGAATCGAAGTAATAGCGCTTTCAAATGACCAATTGACTCCACATAGGTTCTAGGAGGTCCCCCATAGGCTAAAACAGCAATTCGGCAGGTTTTAGATGGCGAATGGTTGAAGTCGAATTTTTAAGGAGACAGTACATGATAAAGTTAGTAATTAAAATTTTCAAATTTTTTTCAAATACAAATTGAATTTGGACTATTCCCTCGTCGAAGTACACAAAAAATAGCTCGAAATTTGAATATTTTAAATTAGAATTTCAACCTTTGATAAATCTGCCCCCTAAGGGTTCCTGTAGCATCAGAAATGTGTAACTGACAAGTGAACTAAAATTCACCCCAATCCTTGGTGCAAGTGATTCAAGAGAACCATGGACCTGGCAGTAGATTAAGGGGCAGATTTATCAAGGGTCGAATTTCGAATTTGGCCAAATAGGTCCATGGAATAGGTCTGTTTTTGATCAAATTCGAATTGTACGAATCGTTCCCACAGCATCTTCGGAGGCATCCACCTTGAGCACATTTGAATCATATGATTCCCGAAAAAAAAAACTTCTATTTTTCACCAACTGACTCCAAATAGTAGTAAATTCTAGGAGGTCCCCCATAGGCTAAAACAGCAATGTGGCAGCTTTTAGATGGTGAACAGTCGAAGGTACATGATCAATTTAGAAATTCGAGTTTTTTAATTTTTCTCAAATTCGAATCAAATTTGGACTATTCCCTCGTCGAAGTGCACAAAAAATAGCTTGAAATTTGAATTTTTAAAATTAGAATTTCGACCTTTGATAAATCTGCCCCTAAGGGTTCCCCTCGCTCATTCAGTGTCGGACTGGCCCACAGGTATACCAGGAAAACTCCCGGTGGCACCAGGTGTCAGTGGGCCCTCATGCTGCTAAACATTTTGCCTATTTCATGGTCATTTCATATTTTTATGAGAACAAAGAGGCTAAATAGTTGGAAAAATAGAGTATAATATGTAAGGAAAAGAGACTAGGAGAATAGAGGTTGAGTGAGGAGAGCAAGAAAGGAGAGGAAGAGTGGCCCCTGGTCTAAGATTAATTGGTGGGCCCCTGGTCAAAGCTTTTTGGGTGGGCCGACACTGAGCTCGTTCATCAGAAATGTGTAACTGACAAGTGAATTGGATGCTAATAGGACCAGGGGGTACAGGGTAGTCCAGTCCAAGCAGGGGGCCAATAGAGGGGGGACCTGTGAGATGAGGATTGTACAGGGGGTAGAGAATGTAGGGGTAGTGGACAGGGTTTGGGAAGACCATGGTCATGTTCTGGGTATAATGCGTCATGGCTGAGCTGGTTAGTACATGCCAGTGTGGAATTTAGTTGGATTTTTTACATTTTGGGCCCCATTCTGCTTTGTTAGCAGGGAATATTTAATAATCACTTAAAGGGGTGGCTGACCTTTAAGTTAACGTTTTAGTTACAGAATGGCCAATTATAAGCAACTTTTCAATTGGTTTTCTTTTCATTTTTTTTTTTAAATAGATTTTTAAAAATAATTTTCCTTCTTCTTCTGACTCTTTCCAGCTTTCAAATAGAGGTCACTGACCCCATCTTAAAAAAATTCCCCAAATTTTGTGTTCACTATTTTTTATTTACTCATCTTTCTATTCCGGCCCTATCTTATTCATATCCCAGTTCTTATTCTAATCAGTGTATGGTTGCTAGGGTAATTTGGGCCCTAGCAATCGGACTGCTGAAACTGCAAACTGGATAGCTGCGGAATGAAAAGCTAAATTACTCGAAAATTCTACATCACACTAAAAATGAACGTAAAGATGAACAACACCTTTAATTAAGCAGAGGAAAATAACGGTAGTGGTGAATTGTGACCTTCTTTTTCCTGCTTTTTCCCACCAATCATAAGTTGCTTTGATAACTTCCATTTACAAGACACTAAAATAGCAAATGATAGGTGCGTTTCCCCTTATAATTACTGTTGTATTTATGCCGATGCCCTCAGCTGGGAGGTAGTTCCTTGTGTACATTACTTAAATATCCAAAAAAAGCCTTAAAGGGGTGGTTCACCTTTAAGTCAACTTTTAGTTAGTTATAGAGTGGCTAATTCTAAGCAACATTTCAATTGGTCTTTTTTTTAATTTTATTTTATTTTTTTAAATATTTTTAGAATTATTTGCCTTCTTCTTCTGACTCTTTGAAGGTTTCAAATGGGGGTTAGTTACTCCATCTAAAAATGAATGCTCTGTAAGGCTACAGTAAGGTTGAGTGTTGTTTTTTCCTGAAAAATTCGAGTTTTCAAGGGCAGTGTTGGACTGGGCAAAAACCCGGTGGGCCCCGGCCCTGTTGGGCCCCCGCCGGCCCAGACCTGTCCCCTGTTTGGGAGCCCCCTTAAAAAACTTGATGGCGTTCGTGCTGGCCTGGAGGGCCCTTCATGTGGCAGTCCCGGTGGGCCCCTATTGCTCCAGTCCGACCCTGTTCAAGGGTAGTTTTCAGTAAAAACTCAATATTTTGGGTAAAAAAAAAAGTAGATTTTTTTGGGATAAATTTCTTTTTGCCCCCAAGCTGGAAATAGATTGAATCCCAGCTAAAACCTGCCGAAGTCATGTAGGAGTCAATGACGGAGCTCCCTTGAACCATCTGAAGATATTTGTAGCCTTCATGATGTTCGGGGTTTTTTTTCGATAAGTTTCACTCGAACACTCGATTAATGCGATTTTTTTTCTTGCTTAAAATTTGGGCCTATAGGCATGAACACGGGTAGATGGTTAGACGGGAGTTATGGCAAGAGCAGATAACAGGGATATAAAAGTTGAACAGACACAGCACAGGTGGAGTCAGTAGTGACATTGACAGCTGGAGCCTCACACTCTCAACTTCATCCTCCAAGCCGAGCATTCCTAAACAAACAAAGGCTGCAGGCTAAGCTAATTGAACAAGGTGTATAATGAAAGGCCTGGGCAGTGCTAATTACTGTATATATCTGACACTCAGGGCTCAGTTGGATTCAGTCGCTCTACCTAGGTGTTTTTTGGTCATGTTCTTTTTTTTTAATGCAAAAAATACATTGAAGTCAATGGGTGTTTTTCTCATGCCAAAAATGCTTAAAAAGGAGAACTAAAGCCTAACTAAAGAAGTAGGTAGAAATGTTGTACGTTATGTTTTGGGCTACTGTACCAGCCCAAGGCAACCACAGCCCTTTAGCAATAAAGATCTGTGTCTCCAAAGATGCCACAGTAGCTCCCCATTTTCTTTTCTGCTGATTCACTGCACATGCTCTGTGCTGCTGTCACTTACTGAGCTTAGGGACCCACTCACAATATACAGTACACATAGAATAGAAATGTCACAATATAAGGCTGATTAGTAATTAATACAGATAAGTACTACATGGCAGCACAGAAACCAGTGCAATTAGCATCAGAATTTAATAATCAGCAAACCTGTAGCATCAGCTTATATTACAGGGGAAGCTCATTTTCTGCTGGATAATTAGTGACGAGCCCTAAGCTTAGCTTCTCAACAGCCAATCAGAGCCCACTGAGCATGTGAGTGTCACAGACACTTTCCAAGATGGTGACCCCCTGTGACAAGTCTGAAGTCCTGGATCATTGCTGCTATTGACAAGCTGAAACTTTAGCCTCGTGCAATAAGTTCACTATATAAAATATGGCATTTTTAGCCACATTCATTGTTAGGGTGTACTTCTCCTTAGTTTTTCTTGTAAATTTTCTTGTTTAAATTTTTGCTGCAGTTTTGGAAAAAAACTTGCAATGAAGACAGTAAGCTTTTTTTTTTTTTTATAAATATATATATCAGCATGAAGAACCCAGAGCACTCATGGGACTTAATTAATGTGCAAAACTTTAATGGTGTAAGTCGACGTTTCGGTCCTGCACAGAGGACCTTGATTAAGACATCACATATATTATATAAATACCCTAAACTCACGCCAACAACTTTTATTTATATTTTACTTTATTATCTGTGTGTTTCTAGGCAGCAGCTTTCCCCAAATATTGTATTTTAAGTATTATTTGCTGAAAAATCTTAAAGGGGCTTTTCACCTTTAAATAAACTTTTAGTATGCAATTGGTTTTTATTTTTTATCATTTGTGTTTTTTTGTTGTTGTTATTTTGCATCTCTACAGCAATTTCAGCAATCTGGTTGCTAGGGTTCAAATTCCCCTAGCAACCAGGCATTGATTTAAATAATGGACAGGAATATGAATAGGAGAGGCCTGAATAGAAAGATGAGTAACAAACAGTAGCAATAACTATAAATGTGTAGCCTTACAGAACATTTGTTTTTAGATGGGGTCAGTGACCCCCCGTATGAAAGTTGGAAAAAGTCAGAAGAAGAAGGCAAATAATTAAATATAAAACTATAAAAATTAAGGCCAATTGAAAAGTTGCTTGGAGTTAGCCATTCTATAACTAAAAGTTAACTTAAAGGTAAACCACCCCCTTGGACCGATTTATTGGCTTAGGTTTGAGAAGACCTTTAGAGCCAACCAAATTGGTCAAGCCTCATTATATTCTAATGATGAAAATGATCACCTGACTTTCTACAGAAATACAGAAGAAAATATTCAAAATACAAAGAAAAGCCAATACTACAGTAATAAAAGCGTGAAAATAATAAAAGATCTAACCTTGTCTTTGTTCTTTGAATTTAATTTAATTTTGCTTAGTTTTGCTTTATTATTTGTTATGATTATTTGTATTATTCACAGTTATATTTTGCAACTTATTTTAAATATAATATGTCTTTATTTTTGTTTAATACTATGTATTCAACCTTATGAAGAAAATCAAATAAAAAGAGTTGAAAAAAAATGAAAAGAGGAAAAGGCTGATAAAAAAACAATGATAAAAGGAAAATACTGATAAAAAATATAATGTGAATAAGGTAGTAAATATGGAATAAGGAGTCATCTGATACCTAAGGAGCATAAACCAATAAAGGAACAAAAAGATGAAAATGTAGAAATAAAAGTAGGAGGTAACAGTATAAATTAAGTCAATAGATGGATAGATAAAGTAGCTGCGGTAGGTACACCCAATGCCACGTCTACCTGAAGAAAATAAAGTTATTTAGGGTAGGAAGGTGCCATCCTGAATTTACTATCTTCTTTCCACTTTATATTTTTCCTTTCCCGCCCCCCAATTTGCATATGTAAATACGGATTCGGATTTGGTTCGGTATCTGGTTTAAATCTTTAATGAAACATTCAGGGGTTTGGCCTAATCCCATATATTGGATCTGGTGCCTCCCTAGTCAATATACAAGTCGTATGGTTCGTCCCTTCCCCACTAGATTATACGTAAAATTAGACAAGGATCCTGAGAGATGTTATTTTATAGATATTCTAAAAATTTAAATAATTTGGATATTTTGGACATCTAAAGGCATGGGCCACAGGATAAATAGAAACAGATTATAGAGGGGAAGAGAAACGGATGTTTACCTTTAACAGTTTCAACTCCATTGGGTTAAAAGGTCAAGTCCAACCCAAAATAAAAATGTGCCTACTACAAGAAAACATTATTCTAAGCAACTTTCCAATATACATTTATTAAAGATTTTCAGTGCTTTTAAAGTTATTTGTAAAAACAATTGCTATTGAAAGCAGCATGTATGTGATGTGCGCACCGGACA
Source organism: Xenopus laevis (assembly GCF_017654675.1). NCBI lineage: Eukaryota > Metazoa > Chordata > Amphibia > Anura > Pipidae > Xenopus > Xenopus laevis. The sequence continues at coordinate 121,426,588 of NC_054387.1, read as the reverse complement.
CGGACCGCCCCCATTTATAGACCACACCAACCCACCCCGCTGATGACATCAGAAAAGGGGCGGGGCAGGCACATATCTATAAAACAGGAAGCCAGAAGTCGGAAGGCAGCAGTCTAAGGTCATGGGTGGGGAGAGCAGGCAGAGGAGCTCAACCCGAACCCACCTGCAACCCGCAAGAAGAGCAACAGCCCAGTTTGTACATCATTAATGTGCGTAACTCCTGGTTGTTTTTGCTTTTTAAACAATGTTGCAAAAGTCTGAGTTCCCCAGCAAATATAGGTCTGTTTATCAGCTGCCTTGTCTTATATTGTATCGACAGTCTGAGCCAGCAGTGCAGAGAATAGAAGAGAATTTTATTATTTGTGGTTTTTGAGTTAATTAGCTTTTTATTCAGCAGCTCTCCAGTTTGTAATCTCAACAAATTCCCCTAGCAACCATTTATTAATTTAAATAAGAGACTGGAATATGAATAGGAGAGGCCTGAATAGAAAGATGGGTAATAAAAAGTAGCAATAACAATACAATTTGTAGCCTTACAGAGCATTTTGTTTAGATGGGGTCAGTGACCCCCATTAGAAAGGAGAAAAGTGAGGAAGAGTCAGAAGACGAAGGCAAATAATTAAAAAACTATAAAAAATAAATAAATAATGAAGACCAATTTAAAAGTTGCTTAGAGTTCTCCTCTGGGCATTTTGCAGTTCACGTTCATTTTCTAATTTTAGTGCTTTCTGGGATATTAGCGGTTTTACTCTGCGAATTCTGGTTTGTGTTTTCCTGTACATCACATGCAATGGAAAAGGCAACCACCCAAGGGGTATGTAAAAATACCCTTTAAAAATATTTTCTGTATCCACAGATACTGCACAGATCATAGATATAATATGCTCACCAAGCAGGACGTACCTGCACAACCAGTTTGGGCTGAATGTGATGTTCTGGAAATGACGCTCAGTACAGGAAGGATTATCAGGAGAATGAGCCAATGCCTGGGGCCTCCCTGTATCACCTTGATATGAGCTTCAGAGATGTGTCGTCAAAGCTTTAGTGAGCTGGGTCACCATCTCTATAATGAAAAAAACACTGTCTTTGTTGTCCACTTATGGATATTATTGTTATTGAATTTTATATATATATATATATATATATATATATATATATATATATATATATATATATATACATAGTAAGTAAGGTTGAAAAAAGACACATGTCCATCAAGTTCAACTTTTTTTTTTTAACTACCTATCTGCCAGTTGATCCAGAGGAAGGCAAAAAACCCATATATATATATATATATATATATACACACACACAGGTATGGAATCCATAATCTGGAAACCCATTATCCAGAAAGCTCTGAATTACGGAATGGTCTCCCATAGACTCAATTTTATCCAAATAATACAAATTTTTAAAAATGATTTCCTTTTTCTTTCTAATAACCTTATACTTGAACTTGATCCCAACTAAGATATAATTAATCCTTATTGGAAACAAAACCACCCTATAATGTTTACATGATTTTCTAGTAGATTTATTAAGGTATGAAGATCCAAATTACGGAAAGATCCATTATCTGGAAAATCCCATGTCCCGATCATTCTGAATAACAGGTCCCCTACCTTTATATAAAATAACAATAAATTGGACACAGTTGTATATATGGGACCTCACTGACTAATCCCACAGGCACCAGTGCTGGATCGCAGATTAAAAATTGGTGCAAGGTGCGATGCTGTAAAAACAACCCTTGAAGGCTTAATTGCTAATTGTAGGGCAGGGGGTCAATGTTTAATTTATCCCTAAGCTTGTACTCTTTGACCTCCCATAATAGAGTGAGCTTGGAGTCTGGGTGGGGAGTGAGCTTGGAGTCTGGGTAGGGAGCGAGCTTGGGGTCTGGATGGGGAGTGAGTTTGGAGTCTGGGTGGGGAGCGAGCTTGGGGTCTGGGTGGGGAGTGAGCTTGGAGTCTGGGTGGGGAGTGAGCTTGGAGTCTGGGTGGGGAGCGAGTTTTTAGTCTGGGTGGGGAGCGAGCTTGGAGTCTGGGTGGTGAACGATTTTGGGGTCTGGGTGGGGAGTGAGTTTGTAGTCTGGGTGGGGAGAGAGCTTGGAGTCTGGGTGGGGAACGAGTTTGGGGTCTGGGTGGGGAGCAAGTTTGGGGTCTGGGTGGGGTAGAAGGACTGGGCTGGTGGGCTCACAGGGTTTTTTTCAAGTGTCCCACTGGCCCAGTCCCAGTGCTTTATTCTTAGGAAAGCACACCTCCTTTCCCATAAAGTTAAGTCTTTCAGTGCAAACTCTGGGGCAGGGTGCAAAGAGCAAAAACCTATAATCCTCATTTAAGAAAGCACTGCAGTATGCAAAGTGTGCCTGATTGTCTCTGCCACAACTGTGTGTGATGGGCCAAAAAAACAAAACAAAAACAAATTTCATGCAGTTTGCTCACTGGAAGTCTGTTGCACCCGCTGTAAGAATGCTCCAGTTATCTCCATGTTCAAGGTTGGAGGTAATTTTAGGGTTTCCCGTCGTCAGTTGGTGCACTTGCTCATAATTCATAATAGCAAGCTGGGTGGGCGCATTGGCAGAGAATCCGCTGCCGCACTCCTCCTCCTCTCTTCTTGCATTTTTGCCTGCACCTGAGTAGAAGTATTGGAGTGCAGGGAGTTCAGTAGAAGAGGAGCAGCAGATTTTCAGTTTGCTTTTCTTTGCAGGCCAAGATTCGTGCTGTGTGGCCCTAGCCTTAATGTATACAGTGCAATGCAAGAAATGATGATGGGTGCAAGTACCTTGCACCACTTTACCAGATTTGCACTTGCATTAGTAACTGAGCCTTTGTGGATCTTTCTGCCTGTGTTTTTGCATTTGTGCACCTGCATTGAGCTTAGTAAATGAAGCCTTTGGATGGAGAATGACAAGTCACTGGTGGGAACTATACCATGGAGCTCCCATATAAGAGACTTGGAACTCCCCCATCCTCAGTAGGATAAATAACATCAGTGATCACCATCCTTACCGTAAGGGTTCCTTTAGGCAACCTAGATTGGGAAATTATCATACGAACGAGGGACAAAATAGGGAAATCTAAAAAACTATAGAATTTTATGCCTCTGAGATGAGTATTGTGGTTGTTGACTAGACTTGCCGATTAGATTCAATGTGGGGGTGAAGGTTTATATAAAACATTGTTCCTCACCATTAACTACATTCCCAGCCTACTTAGGGTTGCCACCTTTCACTGGGCCACTTTCTGGCCCTTCTTAAAACCGGGTTGCCCGGGTCAAAACTGAACTGGTGGCAACCCTAAGCCTACTCCGTCAATATATTATTGTTTATAGCATGTGGGTTGATGGATTTAAAAGAAACACTGCTAACCGATAGCAACCAAAAATATATTTGCATTGAAATAGGTGATCAGTAAATGCTTCCTGCAGATTGGTTGCTACGTGTTACTTCTCCTTGGCAAATGTAGCGCCTTTCATTACATAACCCCATTGTGTATTAATTAATTCTTTACTATAGGTGGGCCCTGTAAAAAAAGTGAGAACACAAAAGTGAGAACACAAGTGCAGAAGGGTGCATGATTTAGTCCAAACTCTTGGTCATCACAAAAAATGATCCAGAATCTTCCTGCTTCCCTTCGCCAAGACTAGGGGAAGCCCATTTATCCCCAACCTCTCCCACCAAAAGGCCTGCAGGAGACAAGGGTCTTCACCGCAAGGCTAGGAGAGCCCATTTGTCCCTCCTCCCTCCAGCTTAAAGGTTTTAGGATAAACAAGTGGACCTCTGACGAGGTCCCAACAACATTATGAACCCTTGGCAGGGACAACTTTTAGGGGGGGAGGAGCCTAATGGCCACCTCCCGATCCATAATTTATATCTGGAGGTTATTGCACCAGATTCAAAAGTGGCATGGTGACTCCAAAAAGAGTTAAAAGAATAAAAAATAGCTGTGTACAGCCTCAGCCTATTGGCCAGATTTTAAAGATTTCAACAAACCTGGGGCCAAAAGAGCAAAGAGCGGTAAAAGAGCTGTCATATAGCGTTCTAGTGCCATTAAAATCACAGTGCTCTGCAAAACTGTGATTCTCAGGCACCCCAGCTTGGGACACAAATTACTCAGGCTCCAAACCCTTTGGCCAGAGGATGAAATAGTTCTCTGTCCTTCAACACCGGATGGGGACTTCCATACCTCCCTTTGCTGGGATCTCATCTAAGCCAAAGGCTGAGAATCGAATAAAAGAGATATTGTAGCGGAGAGCTCAACACAGAAGAGTTGTGGTTTTCAGGATAGGGTTGAATAAAAGGCAAGACATGGTGGCCATCAGCTCATCACCATGTACGGAACAAGGATAATTCAATTATAAGGAACATTAACCTCACATAGCAGAGCTGTTCTACCCAAATACTACTGGACTACAACTGCCAGTATGTGCCAAAACAAAGTGATCCTCTTGCATATGTAATTAAGTTTATAATCTCTACTTTGCAATGGAAGCTGCAGGGGGAAGCTCCATTAAATACACAAGTGTTGCCTACAAGAGAATCTTCCAATGGGCGCAGGCTATCTGGGGCCCTCTCTAGGACAATTCTCTGCTTTATTTCTACTCTGGGCCTATATAAAATCTGATACCATTTGGCACTCTCTACATTTAAGTGTTGTACGAGTGGGCCCAGGGTGTCAGGTTCTCTGGTGGACCCAATCTGATGCTGTTATTACATTGTCTATCTACCTTTTCAACTACAACTTGCAGAAACACAGGTTCCTCTTCAGAGCAAGGTGACAAGTTGACTTATCAAATGACCAAACACAGTGGCCGCTCTAATTGGTTGAACATGCAAAATGAAGAAACGAGGCTACACGCTATGATTTAATTCACAATGCAACCTTTGATGGATGACGTTTCTTCATTGTCTGTAGGGTTACGAGTTTCCAGTCTTCCCCAAACATTGAGGCATGTAAGCGGCGTGGTGTGTCGCACCTTATAACTTTCAACTGGAGCAAGGCAAAGAAATGGTTGGTAACCTGACCAATGGATCAATTATCCACAATGCTCTAGGATTGCGGAATTATCATTATCAATGGCCCAACCACTGGTTATGCAAAACCTGGATGGTCAGTCTTTATGGTTGAAATAACTGCCCAACCAAAGCTTGTATGGCCTACTTTACATTACAATAGCTCAGCAATAGCCCAGATAATATTTTCAAAAAATCCTACAATCTTTTGTATTTATAAGCAGGGACGAGGGTGGTTTTATGCTGTTTTGAAGCCATCATTTTGATGGGAAAGTTAGGAAAGAAGAAAACGTTGTCACCGGTATTCTGCTTGTCTAGGTGAGGTCATTCTATCAATCGATTTATTTCTGCATTGATCTTATTGGCCTGTCTGGAGTTAATGAGGTGCTCACTGGCCAGTTCTGCAGTGATCTTGCTGACATGTCTGTAATATTTTGCTTATCCATTTTCTGTAGTAATTATTCTGGCAAATCTGGGGTTATTATGCATGTTGTCCATTGTATTAAGTGATTTTACTGGCACATTTGGCATTAATATGCTCACTATCCATGTATTTAGTGTTTAGACTGGCATACCTGGGGATAATATGCCCTTTATCCATTTTATTTAGTGTTAATACTGGCACATCTGGGATTAATATGCCCATTATCCATTTTATTTAGTGATTATACTGGCATGTCTGAGGTTCATTTGCTAGCTATCCATTTTGTTGAGTGTTTATACTGGCATATCTGGGATTAATATGCCCATTATCCATTTTATTTACTATTTATATTGGCATGCCTGAAGAATTAATGCTATATATACATTTTATTTAGTGTTTATACTGGCATGTCAGATGTCAGGAATTAATTGGCCATTTACCCATTTTATTTAGTGTTTATACTGTCAAGTCTGGGATTAATATGCCCATTATTAATTTTATTTAGTGATTATACAGGAACGTCTGGGGTTCATTTGCTACCTATCCATTTTGTTTAGTGTTTATACTGGCATATCTAGGATTTATATGCCCATTATCCATTTTATTTTGTATTTATATTGGCATTCCTGAGGATTATTTGATATATATCCATTTTATTTAGTGATTATACTGGCATGTCTGGGATTAATAAACTCATTATGCACTTTATTTAGTGATTATACTGGCACATCTGGGGTTCATTTGCTAGTCATCCAGTTTATTTAGTGATTATACTGGCATGTCTGGGATTAATATGCCCATTATTCATTTTATTTAGTGATTATACCGGCATGTCTGGGATTAATACATTTATTATACACTTTATTTAGTGATTATACTGGCATGTCTGGGATTAATAAACTCATTATCCACTTTATTTAGTGATTATACTGGCACATCTGGGGTTCATTTGCTAGTCATCCAGTTTATTTAGTGATTATACTGGCACATCTGGGGTTCATTTGCTAGTCATCCAGTTTATTTAGTGATTATACTGGCACATCTGGGGTTCATTTGCTAGTCATCCAGTTTATTTAGTGATTATACTGGCATGTCTGGGATTAATATGCCCATTATTCATTTTATTTAGTGATTATACCGGCATGTCTGGGATTAATACATTTATTATACACTTTATTTAGTGATTATACTGGCATGTCTGGGATTAATAAACTCATTATCCACTTTATTTAGTGATTATACTGGCACATCTGGGGTTCATTTGCTAGTCATCCAGTTTATTTAGTGATTATACTGGCATGTCTGGGATTAATATGCCCATTATCCATTTTATTTAGTGATTATACCGGCATGTCTGGGATTAATAAATTGATTATACACTTTATTTAGTGATTATACTGGCATGTCTGGGGTTAATAGGCCTATTAGCCATTTACTTAGTGATTATACTGTAGTATGTAAAATCAGTGTGGTATTTAGAGCATGGCCACAAAAGGGGTGTGGTATAAAATGTTGCCACGCCCCAGCACAGCAGATATTTTTGTCCTTCTTTCTATTTTTTTAAATGTTTGGAATAATAATAATATTGAATAAACTATGAACAATAGAAATTCAGGACGAGGGAGAATCTTCAGACAAACGTTAAAAATTCTATTTTGTACAACGTGAGTTCAATGATTAGGGCTTGTGCCCCTGGGAATTCCTAAAACAGGCCCCATTGTTAAAAAGTCGAAACCGATGAAACCGATGAAACCACTGAAATCAATGAAATGAGCAGTGAAGAATTTGAAGTTGCCGTGGCCTGTTCCGCGTGACTCAGAGCAGCTCACAATCCTTTATGTATTAGATTATAGCTGTCTGCTCGTAGGAACATTCGATACGCGGCTAAACAAACTGAAATAACCCCAAACAAGAAATGTAAAGTGACATTTGTTACTGTCTTTTTAGGGATTAACATTGAGTCTGTATGAATGTTCCTTTTTAGTGAAGCAAGGGAACGGCCATGCCTGTGTAGATAAGGTTTCATGTGCATTCTATACAAGTCAGGTGTAACTGGGACCTCTTGTAGAGGTGTAAGTTGTATTCTAAGCGTCTAGTACAGAGGCCCTCAAACTTACAATTTTTCTCCTATGGGTCCCTAAACTGTGGGGCTAAACTTGAAGGATCTACCGTCTGTCCCGTAAACTCAACTCAATCCACAAGTCAGTTCCACTAAAAATTTGGAGTAAGATCTTATATGCTCTCATAGATATTGTAGGAAGTATAACTAACCTCCCAACATTTTGGAAATAGAAAGAGGGACAAAAGTTTTGCTGTGGCAAAATGTTTTTGACCACGCCCATTGTGTGGCCACGCCCCCTAATTACCATGTCCGTTTTACAAAATTTGACAGCTTGTGAAAGTCTGAACACATTTCTGTGGCTTTTATGTGTTATTACAGTTTTGCTAATGATGGGGAATTGCCCTTTAAGCTGCAAGTCACAGTTTCCCCCAAGAGACCTGCTGATCTTAAATTGTTACAATTACTTATTTGCTAATCTTAAATTGTTACAATTGTTTCTTTGCTTATCTAAATAGTTACAATAGTTTCTTTGCTTATCTTAAATTGTTACAATTACTTATTTGCTAACCTTAAATTGTTACAATTGTTTCTTTGCTTATCTAAATAGTTACAATAGATTCTTTGCTTATCTTAAATTGTTACAAATGTATCCAAGTGCAACTGCCACGTATTATGAGCTCTCTGTCAAAAGCCAGTTAAGTTAGAAACATCGTATCTTTTTCGCACTGTTCAGTGCAGGAGATCAAAGAGAAAACCGGGTCATTTCAGTATCAATCCGGGACTGCGGGTTGAGCTGTCAAAATCGTGACTGTCCCGAGAAAAATGGGACATTTGAGCGGTATGCTATACTTCTCTGTGATATAGAGACCTTGCTAAGAGGTATGGGGTTCTTGAACAAACCTTGGATCACAAAGATGGGATTGAACCTATGAAACCACTGGTATAATAGCTCAGTCCCAATTTTCCTTTCTTCTACCCCAAGACCAGCCTCCCCACTGAAGCATCACTGTCGGGCACAATCAAGAGCCTCAGCATATTAGTGATGCTTCAGTGTCTGGTCTTGGGGAACAAGAAAGGGGAAGTTGACCCTTATTATTACATTCTGTACTAGACGCCCATATACTTGGTTTAGTGGCAGCAGTATTGTAGCTATAGGCTGCCAGGATCTCTGCCTATACCTTCCACTTTTGACCACCCTGTAAAGCCCACCCCCTTGTTTTCCAAACGGACTACTTATAAACAAAGACAGGTGTAGGGACCCAGAGATTTGGGTATATTTGACTCAGACAGTCCCCCCTATGTAACTGGACACCTAAGGGTCCCTTTAGTTACTCAGGACCTTTTTTAAGGGTCCATTTAACTTGAAAGGTTGCCCACTAGGAGGTATGATTTAAAAGTATAAAGGGTCTTCAGGGTCTTTCCTGGGACCTTACGTCACCGTGAGGTACTACAGGTCCAGGTCTGGAGTTGATTAAAACTAGAAAGAGTTATTTAGGATTAGTAAGTTTATGTAAGAGTTGCTCTAGGAGCATAAGAGAGGCTCAGGGTATGTAGTGAGCAGTTTCCACTCCAACGAGGAGAAGTAGTGGGGTTAGGACCCCGTAGTGAGTACACCACTAGCTCAGGGATTCAGTGGGTGAGGACTAGTGAGGGTGTCAAGATCCCAGGCTGTTTATTCCTGGGCAGGGAGCTTTACTCCGTGGGCTGATTTACCCCAGGAGTGTGTAAACCTAATCGTGCAATTCACTTGAAAAAAGGGATCCTGGTGTTATTATCCTGATGACATCTAAGTGCTTGAAATTTATTTCTCTGCAATTGCTCTACGTAAATAAACAAGTTAATGTTCTGCAAGATTCACCTCTCTGTCTGGATCCTTTGCTGCTCTGAACTCTGCAAGGTACCGGGAGTTGCAGGGAGTTGCACATACACTTGCACAATACAAGCAGTTCAGTCTGGTCACACACATCCACAAATACACAGCTAAAGTACACTCAAGGGTGTGCTACACGGGGATATGAATAAAACAATAAAATAACTGAATGAATTCAAAGAAATAAAAGCAAGTGATTACACAACTGAATTAGTAGTCAAAATAAGCTGATCTACTGGTTACACCGTGAACGGCGGCGGGTGGGAGCAGTCACATGGGCCGAGCAGCAACGACAGGCTCCTCAGCAGGGAGGTACACACCTGCCAGTGTTAATTTTAGGACAATGAACGGTTACATTCTTACAGGTAATTGTCACTGACATTTAATACAATAGTTCATAGCAAGTCATCCTTTGCTCCAACCCTGTTTTTGAAGGTTTGTTTCATGACCATTGATACCTGTCAAGCTGGAACCCTGACTGTCTTGTTACCTATTGTTAGACAGGTAAATTAGTACCCTAATGTCAGGAACTCACATACTCCATATATATTCCTACTGTGGTTAGCGATGGGGGAATCTCTGGAAAAATAATGGCGAAAAATTAGCAAAACTCATTGAAGTCAGTGGTCGTCAAAATAATTATTTTACGCGCGACTCTTTTGTCCAAATGCATAAAAGTCAATGGGCAAGCGCCAAATTTTTACGCACAACAGTTTTTATGCGCTTGCCAGTTTTGACGCACAACAATTTTTTTTCTTGTCGCTATGAATTTTCCACTGTGAATTTTCATCGATGTTTTGCGAAAGCATGGGGGGGGGGGGCAAATGTGGAAACTCACTGCGAATCCATGCCAGGCGAATACCTTCGCCCATCAATAACTGTGGTCTTTGCACTTTAATTTGTCAGGTTTTAAGGGGAAACTTATTTTCAAATGTACTCTTAGTATGCTGCAGGCATGGACATTCAAGACAATTTGCAGCAGACGGTTTTGGAACGATGTGCTTATCAGCAGCCATGGGCAAATAAATTCGTCAGGCGCGAATTTGCTGTGAATTTACGCACTTCGCCTGCGGTGAATAAATTCCCGAAACTGTAGCGAAAAGTCGCCGGATTGAAAATTTTCAGAAAATGTTGATCGTGTCAAAACCGTTGCTTTTCAACACTATTCGGACACCCATAGGGCTAAATTTATCAAAGAGTGAAGTTAATAGTGAAGTTTCGCCACTGGAGTGAAATTCCGCAGCTCTCAATTCATTTCTATGGGATTTTGAAAGGCGTATTTATCAATGGGTGAAAGTGAAAATTCGCCCTTTGATAAATACGCCTATAAAAATCCCATAGAAATGAATGGAGAGTTGCGGAATTTCACTCTAGTGGCAGAACTTCACTATTAACTTCACTCTTTGATAAATATACCCCATTGAGTTGAATGCTGCCGTAAAAATTGATTAGATCTTCAAAACTGGCGTGAATTGACACGGGCGTCAAAATTGGTGTTTCGCGAATTTTTCCTTTAGTGGGAAATTCACAAATTTTTTCAACTAAGCTAAATGGGAGAAATTCTGCCATCACTACTTATCAGCTGTGCCTTCTGCAACCTCAAATTTAAAATGATATCTGGTAAAGTTGGATCAGGGCAGCTCAGGACAGAGCAAAAGATAAAAACAGCAGGAAGGCAAATACGCCCATTCTCAGGCATATGTATTACAATAAGGGAATATTTGATTACACTGTAATTTGGGCTAAGGAAGAATCCTAGGCGTATAATATGCCCAAACCACACACATGACTGGGATTCTGATTTGGCACTAACAGCAATGCAATAGAAATTTGAACTATTTTTATATGGTGCGTATAACAAGGCAGGATGGTGCCAGGGAACTGCATGAGAGCATGTTTGTGCCATTAAAGGAGACAAGCCCCCATATGTAATAAAAGTCACTACGTTTGCCCAGGAGCAGTAACCCATAGCAACCGATAAACTGATGACCAGTACCTGCTGGTTGGCTGCTATGGGTTACCGCTCCTGGGAAAACTTAGCGACTTTTTTAACATAACCCCTATATTGTGTAAAAGTAAGAATCTGCTAGTGGTGATTTATTGAAAAATTCCCCCAACCCAACTAGTCCTACCCATCTGTTCCACTTTCCGCAGCCTCCTGTACCAGGCTATGCAGGGGAGCCGGCGGCACTCAGCACAGTGGACTGTAGGATGGGAACCAATCAGCAGCTAGGCTGACCTGATAAGGAACTGAAGCCTTGTGTGACTGCAGGGCTGTGATTGGCTGTCCCTCTCCTAATGTGCTTTTGGCAGGGACCATTAAGACACCGCCCCTCATTTGAAACAGGGACAATAGCAGATCTCCAATAATGAGGCCATTTTTAAAAAAGATATTTATCTTTAGCTTAAAGTAGCTAGAAAAGTTATATATTATGTTTTGTGCTTCTGTATGAGCAGGGGCGTAACTACAGAGGAAGCAGACCCTGCGCTTGCAGGGGGGCCCAGTAGAATAGGGGGCCCAGTGAGGCCCTAATTAATAGCCAAGAACAGGCCACCTTATCAGTATTTTGGGGCCCTAGATTGAATTTGCTGTGGGGCCCAGTGACATATAGTTACGCCACTCTGTATGAGCCCAAGGCAACCACAGCCCTTTAGCATTAAAGATGCCCCAGTAGCTCCCCATCTTCTTTTCTGCTGATTTACTGCACATGCTCTGTGCTGCTGTCACTTACTGAGCTTAGGGACCCACTCACAATATACAGTACACATAGAATAGAAATGTCACAATATAAGGCTGATTAGTAATTAATACAGATAATTACTACATGGCAGCACAGAAACCAGTGCAATTAGCATCAGAATTGAATAATCAGCAAACCTGTAGCATCAGCTTATATTACAGGGGAAGCTCATTTTCTGCTGGATAATTAGTGACGAGCCCTAAGCTTAGCTTCTCAACAGCCAATCAGAGCCCACTGAGCATGTGAGTGTCACAGACACTTTCCAAGATGGTGACCCCCTGTGACAAGTTTGAAGTCCTGGATCATTGCTGCTATTGACAAGCTTTAACACTTTATATCAGGGCTACCTAACCTGCTGCCTGAGACTGCTGCTGAACTGCAACTCTTCTCCCATCAGACAGTAAAAAACAGGGCCCCATTGTAGACTTCCAATTTTCCCATCACTGGGTAGGATTGCCACCTTTATAAACCAGAGCCTATATAAACCTGGGTATATAAACCTGAAAGATGGCATAGAGGGAGTGCTGGCCAATGATGTTAAGGGACAGGCTAATTATGGCAGTGAAAGGGGATTGGGCAGTTTGGAGAGTGCCAGCAGCTGCTTGTTGGTGGGTTTTAGGACTCCGAGACCCAGACAAACAGTTCTGAACTGAACAGAACAGGAAAAAAACAGGCCATCCAATTCAAAACTAGCAGATGGCAACCCTATGTCTGGGTATATACAATATTTCATATTCATATTCAGGTGGTACATTAGGGGCAGTTTAAACAGAATTTTTGGGCTCTCAGTTGATGTAAATAGAAAATTAAATCTGCCAGTGCCACAGATCCACCTCACCTCCAAATATCCAAGCGTTTGGCCATCCTCCTATGAACACCAGTGAATGGGCAACTTAAAGGCAGCCTCGCTCCAAATACCAAACACAAAATTATATATAAAAACAAAACAAACATTAAATGCCAGAACTCGTTTACATAAAAGCAAGGTTTCTTGCAAAATCCAGCTCATTCTCTGAAATAGAAAGTAGCCTCGAAAAAGAAGAGAAAACCTCCCAATCTAGACAAAGAGCTGGAATTTCCATGATTACACCCAGTCCCCTCTTGTCTCATGACTCCTATGTATTCATGCTGCAGAGTCACTGCCTTTTTGTTCTCTCTTTTCCTATTTAGGTAAAGGAGAATTAAAGGAACAGTCACATCAAAAATTGAAATTTAAAATATAATGCAGTGTTGCTCTGCACTGCTACAACTGGCATGTTTGCTTCAGAAACACTACTATAGTTTATATAAACAAGCTGATGTAGCCATGGGGGCAGCCATTCAAGCACAGGATACACAGTAGATAACAGATAAGTACTACTATAGTTTATATAAACAAGCTGCTGTGTAGCCATGGGGGCAGCCATTCAAGCTGTTGGAAAAAAGGAGAAAAGGTGCAGGCTACATAGCAGAGACCAGCTAAAACACCATTGTATTCTAAGCAGCAGCTTGAATGGCTGCCCCCATGGCTACACAGCAGCTTGTTTATAGAAATTATAGTAGTCTTACTGAAGCAAACACACAGCTTTTAACAGTGCAGGGTAACAGTATATTGTATATTAATTACTTTAAAACACTTACATTTTTTGGTGTTACTGTTCCTTTAACATGTTAATCACTGGGGTGGTCAAGGAAAGAGAAGGAAAGAGAGCGCCAACCCCACTTTACAACTCTGCCTTAAAGGAATAGTCCAGCGTGAAAATACAAACTGGGTAAATAGATAGGCTGTGCAAAATAAAAAATGTTTCTAATATAGTTAGTTAGGCAAAAATATAATGTATAAAGGCTGGAGTGACTGGATGTGTAACATAATAGCCAGAACACTACTTCCTGCTTTTCAGCTCTCTAACTCTGAGTTTAAGGGGGGCCACATGGGACATAACTGGTCAGTGAGTTTGCAGTTGATCATCAGCATTCAGCTCAGATTTAAAACCAACAGATATGACCCATGTGGCCCCCCTTCAAGTCTCTGATTGGTTACTGCCTTTACCCAGTTTTTATTTTGACACTGAATTCCTTTAAGAAGATAGGGGATGCAGGGCTGTTTTGGGGGGAAAGGTTGTGAAGGCTCAGGATGGGGGAAGATGGGTTGTGCAGTCAGGGCCGCCATCAGGAATTATGAGGCTCCATACTACTAAAAGTTAGTAGGGTTCCCCCAGGGGGGCTCCAGATATTAGCCCATTGGTCACCTGGGTGGGCAACAAAAATGGAGCCTCAATGGGAAAAAAGGTCTGGCTCTAATTCCCCCTTGCCACACCCCATTGTGCAGAAATCCTTCCTAAGATTGTTCCACGGTTTTGTTTGTGGAAAAAGCCCCCCCACCCAAAACAACACATATATATATATATATAGACATATTGTAAGTGCATAGGATTTAGGGTGAAACTAGACCATCCCATACCTCCCTCTCCCTCATGTTAGAAGGTCTTGCTCAGCTTATTATTACACACCTGGCCTTTAGGATGATTGAGTTTCATGACCTGCATCTGCAAGTTCCACACCCATTGTGCAGAAATCCTGCCTATGATCTTAGAAACCCCTCCCACTCCACTGCAAGCCCAAGTCTCTTGAGGACCCCCGAATGCCATTTTTTTTGGTCTCATTTGTGCTCCCTCTGCCATGAGGCCCTTTACTGGAGGATCCCCTGTATCTGTAAACCCCTGATTGTGGTCCTATGTTGACTAAGTGGGTTTTGTTAGTGAAACCAGGGCCCCAAGAATGACCTTTTCACAGACATATTGAAAGTGCATGTGATTTAAGGACACATTAGTCCATCCCATAATCCCCAACCCACGTTGCAGGGTCTTGCTAAGCTTATTGTTACACCCCTGGCCTTTAGAATGCTGTGAGTCTCATGACTCATAGAACTTGTTATTATTCATACAAGAGAATTATACAAGAGCAGAAGTTGAACTAAGATGAATATTGTGGTTTTGGGTGTAGCACACCCACCTTTGTGGCCTCTACCTTTGTTTGCATATACCACATTCCTTTCACATGAACCCGCACAGTATTGACAGAAATTTGCTGATTTATGTAACGTGAAGTTATGATAATGTAAGACCTTTAGGTGAAGACATGTTATCCAAGCCTCAGCAGAGTCAGCAGGTGTTTTGGGCTGAATCCTTCTGGCTTTAGATTTTTTCTAGATGGCACTAAAAAATCTCAAGCTACATGGGACAAGGCCCAGTCAAGGTTTCTACCATTTCGGTCAGTAGGAAATCTCCAGCATTACTCTCATTAAGGGTATTAAAAACCTTAATAAATGATGTCCATGGTGCCTATATATCATATATGTGAATAGGGTGCACTAAAATCTACAGCTGAGATTCATAAACAACAACATTCCTTGGAGAAGGACAGTCAACATCAATATTTATGGCTGAATGCCTGTGGTTGAACAACATGAGACGTAGGTCACGGTGGAAACTGGATTACTGGAGGGCATGGTGGGGCCCTGATTGATGTGCAAATTCAAGATATCATTGCAAATCGCTACATCTTCCTGGAGGTTTGGGGTGGTCAGAGAAGCTATTGCTATACTTTTAACCTTCCTGAAAATGATCAGTATAGATCAGGGATCCCTAACCTTTTTTTTTTTTTAGCAGTGAGCCACATTCAAATGTAAAAAGAGTTGGAGAGCAACAAAACCATGACAAATGTTCCTGGGGTGCCACATAAGGTCTATGGATGCCTATTTGGTAGCCCTGTGGGTACTGATAGCCTACAGGAGACTCTGTTTGGCAGCACATCTGGTTTTTATTCAACCAAAACTTGCCTCCAAGCCTGAAATTCAAAAATAAACACCTGCTTTGAGACCACTGGGAGCAACGTCCAAGGGGTTGGTAAGTAACATGGTGCTGAAGAGCTATTGGTTGGGGACCATTGGTATAGATCATAAGATATTTCAAACAGGTAAATACTCAGAAGCCTGGAGGAGCAGCTGAAGTTGGGTCACCCCAGCCACTGCTTTCGGGCTCCTATATGGGGTCCAGTCCCCAAGTTTGTAAATCAGGGCTCAGTAATATGGAACTTGGACTCAATTCAATGTCCAGTATGTTCTGACCATGCATATCAGTTGCTGCATCCAACCAAAGAGAATGAAACCCAAGAGCCCTCTCTCAAAAAATATGGTGACACAATATAGACTGTTGATGTATGAGTTGGGCGTTGCCATTGGAAAGGAACGAGGAAGAGATTATCTGCATTGTTTGCTTGAGATCTTTTGATTGGAGATGCCTCCTATGTCTCCACTCTACAAATATTTTTTAAAAATTCTCTCTATGTTGAGTACGCAATTTACGGCATGGGCACAATTGTGCAAACTGATGAATGGTCATTTAGGATTGCGTGACTTTCACAGAATGCATTCAAATACACCGGGTGTCAATTGACCCAACCATTGTGTCCACCCACACTTTTGTTTTCATTCGTAAATAAGCCCTTTTGTTTTTCATTTGACAAACATTTATTTTATTATTTTTTGGGTAGAATCCCACTTGTAACATTTCTCCATAGAATAAAAATCTGTGACTTGCCGCTACAATAAATAAACCCTTCCATACGCAACATCCACATGTCCTTTTCTTCCGTTTTAATAGATGCCCCTTTCTTGCATATTCCTAGGATCCAATCACATTTACATTAACCATGTATGTATTTATTAATGTCAAAACCTACATCTTTTTTCTAGTAGCTACAATCCATTGTTCATTTCCTTGATGAATTTGGTAGCCTTTCATTGGACCTGTTAAGTTTTTACAACTTTGGGGCTGAAAAAATAGTTTGGTCTAACCAGTGATTTAAAGAAGATGTGGTCTAACCAGTGATTTAAATCTTTATTTATTATAGTGTCTCATATCCCTATCTTGATGCATGAGAGGATCTTCAGGAATTGGGGCAACAGAATTATGTCACCAAGTATGTGATCTGGGAGCTCCAGGCATTACATGCCATATAATATTTGTATAGACACACTTGCTTTTGTCTTTGCACATTATTTCCAGCTTGTGGTTAATAACAATATTATGCATGTTTGTGAAGAAGGGAAGGTCAAACTGAAAACAAAGCCAACTAATTGACTCCAGGAGTTGATGGCACTGCTGAAAAACACCCAAAACAGCTCCCGGATACCACTGAGCTGGATTGCAAATGCACAACTGCCCAACAATTGTCACTTTCATTAGAATTTTCATCCCCCAAAATATTCATGGGGTGGTTTTGGGTATTCCGTGTGCCATCATAAGATTTAATAACTCTGAACTCCCTTACTTTCCGCATTATTATTAGAAAGTATGACTTTTAGTTTGATTTAAACAAGTAACCCCCCATAATTAAATGCACTAAGTTTGCCCAGGTGCAGTATCCCATAGCAACCTAAACGTGCTATCCATGATTAGGGCGCCAGATTTATGGATTGAAATTGCAGTCAACTCAAGCGGTGGAGCTGGGATGGGGGAGTGAGTAGCTTGTCTCTGGGTTATTGGCTCATGAACAATATAGAAACTCTACTGTACATGCTCCGCTTGCCTAGCCATTTAATCCTCAATAAATTAAGGCATAGTGGTGTTAGGCATTATTTACTGCTGCCTCTTCCTCCTTACAGCACAGTGATTTCTAAAATCCTTACAACTTGCAATTGGGGTATAAGTACAATATAATCAGCCAGATCAGAACTGATCCCATTGTCAGGCACCCAAGACAACTATTGGGTCACATAGAGGCATGCCCAGTCCCGCTTGGAGAGGGTGTAATTCCCACCCAACATTATTCTCCAACTGGTTCTGTCAATATCAGTCTGGGAGGCCTTAACACATTCACTCTGTTGAGGAAACACTTGCACATAACTTGATTCTATCTTTTCCTATTCTACTGGATCAACATAAATAGCTGAGAAATGGAACTCAGTGAACCTGTGATTAAGTCAAAACGCTACTGTACTATTTGCTTTGCACTCCTCTGTTTCTCCTCTTTTGTTTGACTCACCCTTGGACTGTATTCTTTTTTTTTCTCTGTTCAGCACAGCCAAATTAAATGTCTTCTTTCTAATGTAAACTGCAGACTGTAGATATACAGGGGTGTAACTTTGCACCCCCAGGCTCCTTTGATATTGACATTTACTGTAACTCATGTTCTCCCATTGACCTTTTTTTTTACCTCTTAGTAACATAGAGATGTAAAAAGTAGGGATGCACCGAATTCATTTTTTTGGATTTAGCTGAACCCCTGAATCCTTTGTGAACAGGGCCGGCCTTAGGCCAATTGGACCAATTGGGCCCAATTGGGCCCCGCACCTCTGGGGGGCCCCGCACCACAGGGCAGCACAGATAATATTTCCCTCAGCACATGATGCTGCCTGGCCTGCCCCCAACTTTGAGAGTCCAGCCCATCCCCAGATCCATAGGTCTAGCCTGCCCCCAACTCTCATAGGCCCAGCTTTCCTCCAACCTTGATAGGCCCTGCCTGCCCCAATCCAACCAAGCCTGCTCCCAAGCTGAATCGGCCCAGCCCCAAACTAATTGGCCCAGTCCACTCTCCTATTTCCTCCCTCCCTCTCTTACCCTGTGTGCCCCTATTATGTTACCTTGTCTGCCCCTTTCCTTTCTATTTTGTGCCTGTATGCCCTTAATTTCCTAAATACTTGGTGTGTCAGTAGCCAGCAACACTTTGTCTAGGGGCCCCGCCAACATGGTCCCAATTGGGCCCCACATTTGATAGGACCAGCCCTGTTTGTGAAAGATTCGGCCGAATACCGAACTGAATCCTAATTTGCATAAGCAAATTAGCGAGGGGGAGGGGAAAATAGTGCCATATACAAAGTATGTTTTGTGTCGAAAAGTCACATGATTTTAAGGATTTCGATTCGGCCAGGCACAAGGATTCGACTGCTGAAAATGGCCAAATACCGAACCGAATCCTGGATTCGGTGCATCCCTAGTAAAAACAGTTGGGGAGCAACACAAGCATGAAAAATGTTCCTGGGTGGTGCAAAATAAGGGCTCTTATTGGCCATCTGGTAGCCCCTATTTGGACCAGCAGCCTACAGGAGGTTCTGTCTGCCCATAAGTCTCATTTTTATGCAACCAAAACTTACCACCAAGCCTGGAATTTAAAAATAAGCACCTGCTTTGAGGCCACTGGGAGCAACATCCAAGGAGTTGGTGAGCAACATGGTGCTCAAGAGCTACTGTTTGACAATCACTGACCCAAGCCATCCTTCCTTTCAATTCTATTCATCTCCTGTATTATATATTATACTTTCTCCCCCCTGGGAGGTCCAGCAGTCATTGACTGCCATTTTCAAAGAACTTGGGCTATCACCTAAAGTGCAAGCCAATCAAGGAGTCAGTGTATTGAATTTGTACATGTAATACATTAAATTATACAACACAGCAGCAGGTGCTTCATTCTGCAAGCCAAGCATTCTTAACTAAACACACAGTGCCTACATTAAACTAACAAAACAAATTGCTTCCAGGAAGTATAACTGAAGGCCTGGGTGCTAATTATATATATGATGCTCAGCAAAACCTCAGTTACTATCCATGGACGCTGTTTGATTGTTGGCAGTGTGTAGGCAACGGGGGACTCTGTTGTGGGGCCACTGGTTAAGGAACATTGTATAGAAGTTGTATTATAAAGAATTGTACAAACATTGAGCATAAGTGGTCAAATATACACCTGAGTGCTCTCATAAGAACCATAGTATTATTTCATTATTGACTTTGGATTAGCTGCACCACCTTGCTGTTTGCCCTTGGCACCTGCACTACTGTATGTACACTACTACAGTCAATCAAGAGGCTTAGGGAAAGAACCGGTTAACCAGCAACAAAACACTTGTACCTTGTACAGAACATTGTCTTGTGTCAGCATGAGTGTGATTATATTTCACACTTATCTTGGGGGGAGAGTGTAGATCAAGAACAGACGTGGTTAGATATAGAACATGTGCAAATTAGTGTTTGTCTGTACATAAACCTGGAAATATCTTTGTGTTGTGGCAGAGCAAAAAAATGTAATATTATGTTAATATTTGTGGAAATATTGACCTTTGATTTACCAGGATACCAGAAGATCTCCTGGTGGTGGGTCCTAGTGGGTTCCAGCCAAGCACAATTCCCACCAGTCCTCATATTTCCAATATATAACACCTATAATCCTCTCTACATCTAGTTGTGTTGAGAATTTAATTTGGGTGTTAGGCTCTCTGATGGGCACCAGAAGGCAATGTCAATTTAATGTGACTGTCTTTAAGGGAATCAAAGGGTCAGGAAGTGTTCCAGAAGTCCCTGGTCAGTTGCTTATACCCTCAAGGAGGGATGGGCATACATGGGCAGAGTTAGGCTTCAGACCAAGTCAGCAGCTTGTAATCCTTTCTATAGGTGGCCAAATATGGCACAGATCTGGTTTGGTGTGTTTGGCCAGTTTAAAGGAGAACTAAAGCGTAACTAAAGAAGTAGCTAGAAATGTTGTACATTATGTTTTGGGCTTCTGTATCAGCCCAAGGCAACCACAGCCCTTTAGCAGTAAAGATCTGTGTCTCCAAAGATGCCCCAGTAGCTCCCCATCTTCTTGTCTGCTGATTCACTGCACGTGCTCTGTGCTGCTGTCACTTACTGAGCTTAGGGACCCACTCACAATATACAGTACACATAGAATAGAAATGTCACAATATAAGGCTGATTAGTAATTAATACAGATAATTACTACATGGCAGCACAGAAACCAGTGCAATTAGCATCAGAATTTAATAATCAGCAAACCTGTAACATCAGCTTATATTACAGCCAGGGAAGCTCATTTTCTGCTGGATAATTAGTGACGAGCCCTAAGCTTAGCTTCTCAACAGCCAATCAGAGCCCACTGAGCATGTGAGTGTCACAGACACTTTCCAAGATGGTGACCCCCTGTGACAAGTTTGAAGTCCTGGATCATTGCTGCTATTGACAAGCTGACTCTTTATTTTGTAGTATTCCCCAGGCCACACCTAGGAACTTCTGTGTTGTAGGGATCAAAGGGGTGTAGCACCCAATGTCGTTATCAGGCCACCCCCCCCCTGCAAAAAAAATCTTCAAAGAGGCCTGGTGCACAGCAATCCCTACCAAACCCTACTCCCCACCAACCCACTCCCCACCTCCTACTGCCATCTCCTGTCTGCATCCTTAATCTCCGCTCGCAGGTAGGAATGCGCCTGTGGACAAGGAATTCTTTAGAGTTATAGGGGCAAATTCACTAAGCGCCGAAGCGCCGAACGCTAGCGTTAATTCGCTAGCGTTTGGCATTTTCGTTACTGCGCAAATTCACTAACGAACGCTGGCGTAGTTTCGCTAGTGTTACTTCGCACCCTTACGCCAGGCGAATTTTCGCTAGCGACGTAACTACGCAAATTCACTAATTTGCGCAGTGTACTTTACATTTTAGCCAGCGGGTAGGCAGGGGAGGCAGTTCGGGGAGATTAGTTGCCCCACGATGAAGAGGAGATTTACCGCTGGGCGACTAATCTTCCCGAATCTGCCTGTGTGCCCTGACCCTTATACTTCCTTTCATGCACAACAACAGCAGTCTCATCTTGCTTTATGGCAGAGAGTCTGGGATTAGAGTGAGTCTCTTATTTAAAAACGCTCTTTTAACTTTATTAATTGATGGACCAGGGATAATATTTACCCGTGAGAGCAGGAAAAGATTAGAGCTCCGGCGGAACTTTTAAAACACATAAATATATGAAATTTGAACCTCTGCCGTGAATAAAGCGCAGGGCTAAACGTTGTGCAAATATTGAGCTGGATGATCAAACTGATGGAAACTGGGGTGAAAACATCTTACCTATAAAATACATGAATTACGCAGGTTCTGAGTAACCATTTGACCCCCCTCCCATGACGCAAAGTAGTAAAACATAAATGATGAATGTGTTATAAGGCAATTTGTCATGATCCCAAATATTTCTTTTGTTCTCTCTCTCTCTCTCTCTCTCTCTCTCTCTCTCTCTCTCTCTCTCTCTCTCTCTCTCTCTCTCTCTCTCTCTCTCTCTCTATAGCACTGCTGCAGGCAACAAACACGACCTGGAGAAACTTATGTTCCTTGTAACCTAATAATTGAAAGGCAACTCCACCCAAAACTTGTTTTTTTGCCAATTAAACTTGTTCAGTGATATTTGTAAATGTAATCGCTATTGTCTGTCTCGCTGTTTATGTTCTCTGAGCTGCTGGTTCTGACTCCTGAAAAAAATGTAGCAGAATCTTGCTGATTCACAGACCTGGAGGAGAACTGACTTCTGCTACATTGCTTCAGGAGTCAGACCCAGAAAGGCATAAACATCTACTGTTTTCAATAACAATTACTTTTGCAGCAGCTGGTGGGATCACATGCGACCCCACGTTAGTTCCATGAAAGAAACTGTTGCTATGTTTCTTTTATTTAAAGGGGTTGTTCAATTTGAAACTAACTTTTAGTATGATGTAGAGAGTTATAGTAGACAATTTGTAATTGTTTTTCATTTTTTATTATTTGTGGGTTTTTTTTTAAAGTTATTTTGCTTTTAGTTTGCAATTTCAGCCATCTGGTTGCTAGGATCTTAAAGGGCATGTAAAGGCAAAAAAATAAAATCCCATTTTTACTTTCTCTAATGAAAAAGAAACCTATCTCCAATATACTGTAATGAAAAAATGTGTAACGTTTTTGTAAGAAACCTGACTGTATGCAGTGAAATTCTCCCTTCATTTACTGCTGTGGATAGGAATTGTCAGACGGTCCCTAACTGCTCTGTAGGGAAACAATCATACTTATGAACAGCAGGGGGAGCCCCCGCCTTACTTCCCAGCCATGCAGAACTCAAGCAGCTTTGTTTGTTTCCCTGTAGAGCAGTCAGTGACTGTGTAGAGATTTGTATTGGATTTTATTTTGGCTTTACATTCCCTTTACTGTTTCCAACTTCAGATGCAGGGAAAAAGATCATTGAGCCAGATTTAAACAGATAAACTGGGATTCTATTTGGAGGATTAATTTGCTGCAGCCACTGGTTCTGCAGAGCTGGAGAAAGTTTGTATTAAACAAAACAAAAACTATAAAATCCACATTAGATTACATGATAACACAGGGCCCAGTGCAGTCTGTATATTCTGATTATTAATCAGTCTTGCTGTATCGGCTTCTGGCAGATATTATTTGACCTGTACTGTTTTGATCATTTATGACGATCCCTAAGCAGCCCAGACCACACTGAGCATGTGCACAGTCTTGGTCTTGCAAAGATGTTTAACAAAGTTACAAGATGGTGACCCCCTGTAGCCAACTTTGAAAGAATAAATTATTTGTTTGATTAGGCTTGTGGTGCAGTAAGTTCATGTTTATGTTTAGTATACAAAATACAGCATTTCTAGCCTTCTTCTAGTTTAGACTTTACTTCCCCTTTAATTCAACAAAAAATCGAAAAGCAGACGGCACTTCTGAAATTGGGGTTTATTGGAGTTCCTGCTGGAAAGACCTTACGCGTTTCGGGAGTTATCCCTTAGTCATATGACTAAGGGATAACTCCCGAAACGCATAAGGTCTTTCCAGCAGGAACTCCAATAAACCCCAATTTCAGAAGTGCCGTCTGCTTTTCGATTTTTTGTTGTGTGTACAGTGGGGACACTGTTTGACTGAGCACCTGGCCTGAGGGGAGAGCGGTGAGCTGTTTGCGGCCCCTTTTTTTGCTCTTTTGTCTACAGATTCCCCTTTAATTCCCCTAGCAACTGTGCATTGGTTTGAATAAGAGACTGGAATATGAATAGGAGAGGCCTGAATAAAAAGAGGAGTCATAAAAAGTAACAATAACAAAACATGTGTAGCCTTACAAAGCATTTGTTTTTTAGATGGGGTCAGTGACCCCCATTTGAAAGCTGGAAAGAGTCAGAAGAAGAAGGCAAATAATTCAAAAACTATAAAAAAATCAATAATGAAAACCAATTGAAAAAATTAAAAAATACTAAAACATACCTCCGAACTGTCCTGTTTTTCTTGGGACAGTTCCGATTTTGACTGCTCAGCTTGCAGTCCCGGATTGTTACTGAAATGTCCCGACTTTCTCTTTGATCTCCTGCACTGAACGGCCAGAAAAATATACTAAGTTTCTAACTTAATTTGCTTTTGGCAGAGAACCCAGAATAAGTGGCAGCTGAACTTAGATACTTTTGTAACAATTTAAGATAAGCAAAGAAACAATTGTTACATGGCTATGACATGGCGATTGGCTGAACAGCTATTAGCTTTCACCACTAAATTGCAAGCTACACAATAGCAAATTGTCACTAATGCACATTAAAGCCCCTCCACCCTTTTGTATAACTCTCAAATGCAATGCTCGTTGTATAATTTTTTATCCAGATCTAGTAACCCCTAGCAACCAATAAGAAATGCCAAGTGAATGCCACTTGCTGATTGGTTGCTAACAGTTGCTAGATCTAGTGCAAACCCTGCCCTGGTTATATGCAGTAAATCCTTCATGCTGGAATAAGTGACAGTGGTCTCTGCTGATGGGGGTTCTGAAAAGTATATGGAGGCTGCTGGAGGGCCCTAAATGTTATTGCCCTATACTTAACAATATACAAGAAGGGGTTTTCCCCTGCTTAATGTTCCCACGCCATAACTCAGTAAAGGTATTTGATAGAAGGAAATACATTTCATTTAATGGACTAAATAGAGGAAATCAGTATGGCAGCTCACGTAATGATAAATAAATATGCAGGTGAATAAGACGGCGTGCAACAATGCCCATAATAATTCCTCTATATTTACTGAACATTTACAGGAACATAAAGGGAAAGTAAACAGCAGAAAGTATTTTGCAGTGTATATATATACACACACACGTCCAAAAACAGTGGCATGTTTTCTTATTGCATGACAGGCAGCTGTATTGACAGTCCCTAGAGGACAATAACGAGGCTTAGCCCGGCTCATGTGAGAAAAGAAAACATGAAAATCGAAGCTCACGGAACCTTCTACTGTATTTGGCGGCATAATGGAAAGATCCTGTTATAGATTCCTGCAGGGGAAACTATTCAAGGCGGCGTGTGCATAATTAGGTCAAAGAATATTTCAAACTTATGATTTTCCTAAACGATTTTTCCACTCATATATGAGTTGCCAGAGGGGGAGTCAAGTCGGTTGGGGGGGGTCATGAAGTAGAAGAGGACTTTGTGTTGGTTTGGATGGAGGTTGGAAGAGTTAGAGTCAGGGACTCTGCACATGCTCATTACAGGCCTAAGCATGCACCTATTGCCAACAGTTACCCCAATCCCTTCCCTTCGCTGCTGGATTTAGAGGCAAGAGTCTGCTGGTTGGCTGGGGAGGAGTTTTTGTTACCCCATTTTGACTGCACCCCTAATGTTGCCACCTTAGACATGGGATCTCAATTCAATTGTAGGCTGGCAGAAAACTGGACTTCACTCCAAAATAATGCAAATAAAAAACAATTTATTACGCAAAAAGGGGCATCTCAGAGGCTATGACTAAATGCCCATAAGGCACGAAACGCGTAAGGCCACCCTCTGAAATGTTCCTTTTTGCGTGATAAATAATTTTTTATTTGCATTATATTTTGGAGTGAAGTCCAGTTTTGTGCCAGCCCAGCGTCGGACTGGGCCCCGGCCTTCATGAGCCTCCGCTGGCCCAGCCCCCCCTCCTCTAATCTCTGGGCCCCCAAATAAAGTGAATTGAGGTGCTGATTGCTCGCCACACGTTTGGTGAATGCGCGCCGCTGTTCATGCTGCGCTGTCCCGTGCGCCGACGTTTATGCATGCAGGCGGGGGGGGGCCCGGAGGTTAGTGACCTCGTGGGCCCCCCATGTCCAATCCGACCCTGTGCCAGCCTACAATTGAATCGAGATCGATGTATGATATAACCTCCCAAAGCTGAAGGTCTGGGGCTTGAACACCTGGACCCCCTGTTAGTATTGGTAAGTGTACCTTACTGCCTACAAGTTCACAATACTGGATAGTTTTTTACTTTTTTTCCCTTTCGCCCTTTATTATTATGTACCCAAGACATGGGTCCTCAATGGCTATATGGGAAATATGGCCCTACCCATACCTCCCAACATTTTGTAAATAGAAAGAGGGAGAAAAAGAATTGATGCGTGGAACAGTTTGAAATTTTTGATCACGCCCATTTTTGTTGCCACACCCCCTAATTACAATGTTTGTTCTCCAAAATTTGGCAGGTTATGTCACATGTTTTTTTTATGTGTTATTACAGTTTTGCTAATGAATGTGAATTGCCCTTTAAGTCACAGTTTTCCCAAGAGACCTCCTTATCTTAAATTGTTACAATTGCTTATTTTCTTATCTTAAATTGTTACAAGTGCACGTATTCTGGGCTCTCTGCCAAAAGCCAACTAAGCTTTAGAAACTTTCTTTTTTTGGCTGTTCCGTGCAGGAGATCAAAGAGAAAGACTGGACATTTCAGTAACAATCCAGGCCTGCAGGTTGAGCTGTCAAAATCAGGACTGTCCTGCAAAAAACGGGACAGTTAGGAGGGATGTCTACCTACATGTTTGAACCTACTGGAACTGGTACTGATGCTGGGCACAAAGAACAATGACCTTTGTACTGTCAGTGTAGGGGTACTCTCCCATGGGTACAGGGGATTATGGGATCACTGAATAGTTGTGTTGCCATTTAGAGAAACTCATAGATACCCCTGGGTGCATTGCCTTTAAGCAGGGGTCCCCAACCTTTTTTACTCGTGAGCCACATTTAAATGTAAAAACAGTTGGAGAGCAACACAAGCATGAGAAAGTCCATGGGGATGTTAAATAAGGGTTGAGATTGGCTGTTTGGTAGCCCCTATATGGACTGGAAGCCCACAGGAGACTCTGTTTGGCAAACGTGCCTCTAAGCCATGAATTCAAAAATAAGCATCTAATTTAAGGCCACTGGGAGCAACATCCAAGGGATTGGTGAGCAACATGTTGCTTGCGAGCCACTGCCTTAAAGGATAAGTAAACCTTAAAAATAAGTGAATATAAAATTAATGAGGGGGCTATTCTAAGCACTTTTGCAATGTACATTCATTATGCATTCATTTTTAATTTCAAGATACTTAGGGAAATATGTACTGATAATATGAATGAATTTTGAAAGAAAGGGGCTGTTCTGATGTTCTTCTGTTTAGGAAAGATTTCAGAAAGGTTTCAATTTTTTTTTCCTAAGCAGAAGAACATCAGAGCAGCCTCTTTCTTTCTCCTGACAACTTCCTTGACTACTTGGTGGTCAGACTGGTCAGAAAATGACCAGCAGGTGGCGCTGTTGTAACAAAATTCATCCATATTAACAGTACATGTATCCTTTAATATCCCGTAATTAAAAATAAATAAATAATGAGTGTACATTTCAAAAGTGCTTAGAATAGCCCCCTCATTAATTTTACAATCACTTATTTTTAAGGTTTTTTTTATCCTTTATTGCAGCAGGGACATCCTAGTAACATCGCAAGGCTTTCCTCTTCTCAGTAACCTCATTTTCTGCTGAAAGAATGCTGAACAGCAGATGACACCCCTGTTTCATAATCGTTATATTAGCAGTGTAAAAAAATAGAAAAAAAAAAAATTGTTGAAAATGTAACTGAAGAGCAATTTTGACATGTTTTTACATTAATCTGAATATTTACATTTCCTTAAACACTGTACTCTTTCTAGAAAGGCAATGAAACGATACTTAATTCTTTGCAGAACAAAAAAAAAAATAGCTGCTCCTGGCCTTTTATTGTAAGGCTTTTTCAAAAGCTTTTTGTTTATAGGAGTTATTAAATGTCATTAAATATTTTATGCAGCAGTTAAATCTGTTTCGGCCGTTAATCCACAGGGCTTGTATTGTACCTGTACATCACTTATTGCTGTTATACTGCCCTCTAGTGATGAGAAGAAGAAAGCAAAGTGGTGGCGGTATTTGCGATTATGGATATTAAATTACTTTAGCAATGTCAGACTGGCAGTGTCGTCATTAGGGATATTGGGCCCCATCCTAATAAGTTAGCTGCGCCCTCCCTGCCATGGGTCATTAATAGTAATGGTGAATTTGTCCCGTTTCATTTCACGAAAAACGTGCTAATTTCCTGCAAAATAAGTGAAACGGCGAAAAATACACAAACTGCAAGTTTTGACGCCTGAGTAAATTTGTGGGCGCCAAAACTGACCCTGGAGACAATTTGGCGCGCGCCTATTTTATCCAATTGCATTAAAGTCAATGGGCAGGATTTTTTCATGGCAAATTCACAAATTTATTCGCCGGCAGCAAAACACAGTAATTTGCTGTGAATTTGCGCCTGCCGAATAAATTCACCCATCACTAGTCATCAAATATGAACCCTTTTGTGATTTAAGCAGACGGCCCTGCCAACAGGATTCTGGGAACTGTAGTTTAGCAGCAGCTGGAGGGCCACAGGCTACACAGATTAACAAATAATTTAGCAATCCCCCCCAATGATTTTGGGTTTAGCTCTCCTTTAAATGCACATTTTCTAAACCCTGGCCACTGCCTATGTCCCTGGTAGACTTATTGCTGATTGATCACTATCAGAGGCTCTTCCCCTGTGCAGTTTAGCACTGATGTTAGTAAATCAGCCCCATATTGTCCATGCGTGCAGGTGCAGATTTTGGGGACTGGATCATGGATCAGCCAATCAAACTGAACTGCATCATTTCCAAGATTTAAAAATAATAATTTAGGGAGACTGTTATTGGAACATTGTGCTATACAAGGTGCATTAAAAGGGGGGGGGAAGGGCATGATATGTCCAGGGCCGCCATTAGAAATCACGGGCCCCGTACAACAAAATATTTGGGGCCCCCTGGGCCCCGCCCACACTGGCACCTAAGCCCCACCCCATACCCCACCCACTCCACATCACAGTTAAAAGACCACACAGACATCAGCGCTAAAAAAGTAACCTCCCCCACACACAAGTTATAAAAAGCTATTATTGGTCCAGGGCCCCCTTATAAGTTAAAAAAACATTGGTTCCAGGGCCCCCCATAAAAGTTTTTTTAAAAAATCATTGGCCCCCCTTACAAGTTGAAAAAAAATTGGGGCCCCAAATTTTTTTTTTAAAAAAACCAAAACATTAGCGCCAGGGCCCCCCTTACAAGTTAAATATAAATTGAGGCTCCAAAAAATATTTTTTAAAAAAACATTGGTGGCAGGGGCCTATAGAATATGAAAATAATACATTGGTGGCCAGGGGATTAAAAAAAAAATACATTGGTGTTCAGAGGAATTGAACTTGTGGCTTCAGGACAACTTCGCCTTCTTTCATGACTTCGGGTCTTTTCACCGCTTCAGGACAATTTCGGCTGTTGAGAAATGGCCGCACGGCTCGGGCGCTTGTATGGGGGCCCCGGCTCTTTCAAAACTGCAGCACTGCCGGGCCCCCCTTCATGGGGGGCCTGGGCCCGAGACACTTGTCCCCCCTATCCCCCCCATTCTATAAATTGTTTTAACTATGGTATTTAGTATAACAATGCCACAGATAACGCAGCTATAATATATACATGGAAATAGACTCTAACTTCTCAGAGAAGGCATACCGACAAGGAACCAAACCCATGTAGGCAATAAATGGCCAAGGTGTAGACCTCCCTCCCACCTTCTGAACTGCCACAGCCTTGCCCCGCTAAATTGGTCTTCCAAAGGCAGAGTTACCTGGATCTGACTAGAAGCATACAGTGTAGAAATCAGAACCAGGTAATGGAGAACAAGGGAGCAGAAGGGAAGTCTAAGGAAATGGTGGCCATCAAACCAGTGAGCTTCTCAGTAGAAAGACTGTTACTGGGGAGCAGAGCTGTTTTGGGTGTGAGATTGTGCCAGTTCAGGGGTCCTGTGTTGGACAAATGAGTTGAGCGCTCCTTTCATTCTACAAGACCTTTCCAGATTGTTGCAGTGCCTAAACCACAATACACGATGTTATATTCCTGTTTGGTCCTGCTTGAGAGATACTCAACATACCTGTGATCTTGAGCTGCAGTGAGTTGGCTTATGTGGGCTTCCTGCAAGCACAGATTGTCCTCTTCAGCTTGAGCGCAAGAAACAAGTGTTATTGTCCAAAAGAGAAGGAGTTCCAAACTCTGGACAGTGGATGGTGGGGTAGACTTGGAGATATAAAATTAGTAAAGGCAGCCAGGTTGAAGCCAATGCCCGGTGAGAAGGTTCCACAATTGGAAATGTTTAGAGATGATACAAAGCGTTCTAGAGAAAACCTGTGGAAGGAATACAAGTCATCCTTGGTTAGCTAGTGCACGTGCCAAGAGAAGTCTCCTGAGGGAAACCCAAGCAGCATCCTGAATTCCACCTGCAGTGACATCAGTCATGAGCATAAATGGAACATCCAACCAGCCTATTGCAGGGCCCGTTTCCATAGGAGGCATGTGGCTTGTTTATCCCTTGTCTACTGAGTTGCGTGCTGAGGTTTCATCTAGGCTTGAGATGTTTATTCATCCCCTCGAGAGTTACTGCTAACGAGGCCATAAAAACCACATGCAGTCTCTTGGTCTTGCTAACGAGCGAATTAGAGACTATGTGAAATCCCCAGAATGTCATCATCATCAATGTTTGTAATAGAACAATCCACAGGGGACTTCCATGGGGCTTACATATACAGCATGCATAATGTACTGGGGTTATAGCTTTGATATTGACCTGGGCGTGGTAATTGGAGGAAAGACAATCACAACCCTGCCGTGACAGATCTGAGAGCAGAGTGAAGATCTTAGAAAGGAAAGTGCAAGTTGTATTATGATCTTAAAACTGCTGACATAATTCATTTCCAACAACAGCGCCACCTCGTGTTCATTGCTGCTGACTGGCTACAGACTACAGGAGGCTGAAAATTCTTTTTGTGAGAAAAGCAATGTTTTGTGATTGCAGTAGCCGTCAGCTGACATGAACAGAAGGTGGCGCCAGCAAGGAACTTAAAAAATAAGCACCTGCTTTGAGGCCACTGAGAGCAACATCCAAGGGGTTTGTAAGTAACATGTTGCTCACGTGTCACTGATTGAAGATCACTGTATTAGGAGGTCATTTAAATAGACTCTGGACAGATGTGTGTCCGTTTTTTTATTTAAATCCAGTACATGTCCATGAAAGAAAAGTGTACAAAACTAGTATTCCAATATTACACAGGAAAGGCATCATACTGGAAGATTTTCTTATTTTACCCCATGGGAAAACACTCAATTAGAGAGAGAGAAGGGAAAGGAAAGAAGCAGAGAAGGAGGGATAGTGAAAAGGTGGTGAGAAGATCTAGGGGGAAATTCACTAAAGGGTGAATTTTCACCTGGGAAGGCTTCGCCACACTTTGTGGCACTTCATCAGACGTTAATTCGCAGCACATGCGCTAATTCATCAAAATGCAAAGTTATATTTCTGGCAAGCGTAAATTCGTCAGCGTGAGCTTCCGATATCGTTCAGTTCTGCCTAGTGAAACTCACTTACGCTTACTGCCTGGCGAAGGGGAAACGTAATGGAAAATTTGCACTAGCGACTGTCACTTTGGCCTTTAGTGGGGGGAGATGGCGGTGGTTGTGAGGAAGCAATTGAATCTAGAAATTCTTGTCCACAAGCCTTCAGGTAGGTTTTAAGTCGTTAGTTATATTTGTCACTTATATCATCTTCCATATGTTTTTAACTTGTCCCAGTTTAGTCCATGGGGTCAAGCCAGTCCAGAAGATGGTCAGGTGTGTTTTGCTTCCTGTTAGTGTATGATTTATTTTGTAGGATCCGGAGATTCCAAATTTTGGTGAATTTGGAGGTGCAGCACCTTGCAGTTTAAAAAACAGAAAGTTTTTGCGCTACTAGATTTATACAGAAATTGATCGTGGGTGGGTGCTCATCTTTCCATTTGGTGGCCATGGTTTTTTCTTTGCGTGAAACAGCAAGAAGATGAGCAGTGTTCTCTCTGTGTCCATTAGAAAGTTTAGAAGCAGGACTGTGGGTGGAATTGTACCAGTTGCGCCGTCACATGAGAAAGGAACGAGGGGATTTCTGTCCAGAACATTTGAATTTGGGGGCAGATCCAAGCCATATGGTAGAAGTCAGTGTTGGAGCTCTTGCCAGGGCCGGATTTTGGAAGGCGGCACCCCAAGATCACAGTGCCGGCTGCTACTTGTGCTCACACCCCATGGTTCTAGTGCCAGCCCTGCAAGGTCCTAGCGCTGGCACCTCATGGTCCTAGCACCCGGACCCTCCCGGCACGAGTTTGGGTCCCCAGTGCTCCTTAGGGAAGCGGCTGGGCAGCATGCCGCCCCTAAAGTTTTGCCGCCCTAGGCCCGGGCCTTTGTGGCTTTGCCACAAATCCGGACCTGGTTCTTGCACCTATCACACAGATCTAGAAATGCAGGATTGATTTTGTGGACTTGGGGTGTGTAATAGGCCCGGTGTAGATATTTAAACTGTATAAGTCTGGCACTGGATCGGATTAAAGGGTGTAATTAAAGAGCAATTCCTTTCAGTGTCTGGCTGCACTCTGTACCTTGCGCTAGGTAAAAAATACTGGTACAAGGTGCAGATCAAAGTGCTGGTGGGTGCAAGACAACTCTATCCTTGCTGTCTGCCATAGGGATTGAGTCTGTTTTTTGCACTTTGCACCTTGCACCATGCACAAAGCAAATGACCCCCTAGAGTTCCAGCTGAAACCAGTTGGTAGTTGCAAAATCACCACCTAGGATTATGTTGGGAATCCCATTTTTGTACCTACCAACTGGTTTCCACCTTTTTAAGGAAAAAAAAATACTTCCCTATTAATAACATTGGGATCAACCAACATTTTTACCGGCCAGGTGGCAACCCTAGTTGGGATAGGCTATGGGAAGGCCCAGACTGGGATTCAAAATAGACCCTGGCATTCCAAGTACACAGAGGCCCAAACAGCCCCCCACCAGCCCAATAAATATATATATATATATATATATATATATATATATATATATATATATATATATATATATATATATATATCCATGTAGAAAGCTGAAGCACACTGGGATTTGTCAATTGCATCCAATTTGCCCAATTATGTATTGCTTAACCAAAATCCACAAAAACATGTGTAATCCCCCGGGTAGACCGATTGTTTCATCGAGGGGCAGTTTGTTACACCCCATTGGTTTATACCATGATCACCATTTGCAGAGTACGGTCCAGGCTTTACCCTACTTTCTAAGGGATACACAACAGCTATTGGAAATTTTTTTCAAATACGATTCTCCCAGAAGGACCTATTGTACTAGCCAGTATGGATGTATGTAGTCTATACACAATAATTCCACATCGTGAAGAAACAGAAGCAGTGCATTGGGCATTACTTAACTCTACTACATATGAGGGCCCACCCATTAACTTTATTTGCCAACTTTTAGAATTGACATTGACATTGACTTTTAGAATTGACATTGAACTATTTTCGCTTTGAGAAACAATATTATCTACAGAAGGAAGGCACGTCGATGGGCGCTGCAATGGCTCCTGCTTATGCCAATTGTTACATGGCCTACTATGAACAGCATAATGTTTTACCCAAGTTTGGGGAATCTCTGGTGTTATATCTACGCTATATCGATGATATATTAATAATATGGCGGGGTGATGCAATTGAGTTGTTGAATATGGTAGACCACCTTAATGCCTTAAATTCCCCAGTAAGATTTACGGTCACACATAATATACAGAGTATTCAGTTTTTGGATGTCAGACATAATAATGGATTGGGTTATAAATTGTATCGTAAGCCAACGGGTAGAAATACTCTGTTGTATTCCACAAGTTTTCATCCGCCCAGTATTAAGAAAGCGGTCCCTTTTTCACAATATTTACGCACTATGCGAAACAATTCGAATCAGGATATACGTGAAAGGCAAATTTTGGAAACTTCTGATAGGTTTAAACAAAGGGGATACCATCAACATGTACTAACCACATCCATTGAAAGGGCTCGAGATCATTTGGTGCAGACGCACGATACCCAAGAGAAAACATGTCCAAGTGAACAGAACCGTTTTATCGTAACATCCAGTTATACTTCTGGTTCCATGGCAGTTAGAAATATCGTAGAAAATAGTTGGCCTATTTTGAAAAGTGATAAAAAACGATCCCAATCGCTAACTCAAAAACCGCTGTGATCTTACTCAAACCCTCTGATTATCAAAAGTCAGACTCCTTTGTATTTTCTATTAAAAGAAATTTATCAGTTTTAGTGAAAGACATATTTGATGCACTTAAGAAAACCTTAATGTCTTGGTCAAAACTTAAAGAAGAGTACAAACTTCATGATTCTGATAGATATTATTACTCCGCTTGTCAATGTGATCTTTCTCTGCTACATAATAAAAAAAACCTGGTTTTAGCTGATCACAAGCTTGCAGACGATCTGACAGAATTTTTGGAACTCCCCTGTTTGATCTCTATAAGCTCTTTATCTAAATTTGGAGTGTTTATGGTACAGACTCACACCCATTATCAAAACCTTCCATCAAATGGTCTGAGTTTTTACAATGCCAAGGGGCCGATTCACTAACTTCGAGTGAAGGATTCGAAGTAAAAAAACTTCGAACTTCGAAGTGTTTTTTGGGCTACTTCGACCATCGAATGGGCTACTTCGACCTTCGACTACGACTTTGAATCGAAGGATTCAAACTAAAAATCGTTCGACTATTCGACCATTCGATAGTCGAAGTACTGTCTCTTTAAGAAAAAACTTCCACCCCCTAGTTCGCCATCTAAAACCTACCCCATAGATAGGAAGGTCCCCATAGGCTTGCCTAAGTTTTTTTGGTCGAAGGATAATCCTTCGATCGTTGGATTATTCCTGCGATCGAACGATCAAACTATTTGCGGTAAAATCCTTCGACTTCGAAGTCGAAGGATTTTAATTCCCAGTCGAATATCGAGGGTTAATTAACCCTCGATATTCAACCCTTGGTGAATTGGCCCCCAAGTGTCTTGCTCAGATTTGGTGAAATCTATTAATGATTACAATAAATTAATTTTAGCAGAGAGTTGGAGGATACAACATTATAAGCTTATCCATCTAGGTTATGGAATAATTTACTCTAAAACTTCCTCTAATAGTCCTATTTCATAGTGTCCTAAATGTGGCGAGACTAATGTGTCACTTTTCCATCATCTATGGTCTTGTCCAAAGATTGATCTATTTTGGAGGGAAGTCACTACATTTTTGAATTATGAACTGAGGATAAAAATTCAATTGTCTCCTTGCTTTGCTTTATTGCACCTAGATAACATGATGCTTTTCTTCAGTTCCTAAGACACATTTTATCTCCCATGAGAGTAAAGGTGGCCATACATGGAGAGATCCGTTCGTTTGGAGATATCGCCAAACGAGCGGATCTCCCTCCGATATGCCCACCTTGAGGTGGGCAATATTGGGCTGATCCGATCGTGGGCCCTAGGGCCCAACGATCGGATCCTAGCGAACGCGAACGGGCGGTCGGATCGCGGGACCGCATCAACGAACAGATGCGGCCGCGATCCGACGGGATTTTTAGTCCCTTCCGATCGAGATCTGGCCGACTTTTGGCCAGATCTCGATCAGGGAAGGCCGTCGGGGGCCCCCATACACGGCCCAATAAGCTGCCGACTCGGTCTGTCGGCAGCTTTTATCGGCCCGTGTATGGCCACCTTAAATTATTGACTATTTTTTTTCTAGCTGCTTCTAAGAAAGCTTTATTTAATTCATGGTTACATAAGGAACCCCCCTCATTATCGGACGCCATTTCCTATATGAACCAGCTTAGCTGGCAAGAAGCTTTAATATCTAAAACCAAAGGGAAAAATTCCAAAGATTCTTTTAGGCTAATTTGGTCTCCTTACTTTGTGATCTGTAACTCCAATACTGGTGATCAAATAATGCGGTTTCTTAATTTGTAAGAATATCTTTCCTGCATTCCAGTCGATGAATGGGCTCTTTTTTTTTTTCTTTTATTACATGTACATCCACTGGCTTAGTTAATTTTCGTTAGTTTTCTGGAATGGTATACAGTTTTGATAGCATCATGCCATTGTATCGAATGCAACATATTTTCTTCATCTGCATAACATTTGCTGTCATCCTGATTTCATTTCATTAATATGAAAATCAAATAAAATATTTTAAAGTAAAACCCGCTGTGGGGATACAAACGTGGACCGAACTTAAAGGACCTATTAGTGCCGACAGACCAATTAAATGTTATGAGCCTGGGGGAAACATTTTAAGTAAATTAACGAAAGGTTGCTACAAATGTGCAGGATGCATTACATGTCGATACATGTCACCAGGCAAAACATTTAAACATCCCCACACTGGGAAAGAGATTCATATTAGGCACCGTATCTCGTGTACATCCACACATCTTATTTACATTATAACATGTCCTTGTGGTTTGACATACAGTATGTTGGGAAAACGCGGAATACCCTACGTGAGAGGATGGGTAATCACAGGTCTTCGACTAAAAAAGCTTTTGAAACCGGTAAATCGGACTTACCACTACCCCAACATTTCTTAAAAATGGGTCACAATCTCCCGACCTTTAGATTTATGGGCATAGATGTAGTGATTGGGATCGTATGCTGCTACAAAAGGAAGTTTTTTTGGATCAAAATGCTAAATACTATTGCTCCCAGAGGACTTAACGAATACTGTTCATTTACTTGTTTCTTATAAAAAATCAAAATATTTCCATCATCTTTTTATTGACTTAAAGGGCACCTATCACAGCCAAAATCAAACACATATTAACAATCTGACCAGTACAAGCTAAACACGTTTAATCAAACTACATATATAGTTTTTTGAAAAAACTGCAGGTTTTAAAAAAATCCCTTACTTTGTCAAATGGGTTCTTTCACTGAGGGAGGCCATACTGTGACTATAACAGAGACTCTAATATGCAAATTTCAGGAGCATGCTCAGATTGTAACACTGCTTAGAGTATTCTACCCAGAATGCCTTGTTTAAGTAAATTCCTCCACTAGAAGTATCAGGAGATTTCCCTATCTTGTCCCCTGCTGGTGATGTCATTATGCAAATGAAGGGCACCCACTAACTTCCAGCAGGTGGCAGCACTACTGAACAGCAGCTAACACACAGGTTTGGCTGATTTGAAAATAGCTTAGAAGGGTTGATAAGCAAGCAAGGAATTTGAACTGAGCATGTGCGAGATTTCAGAGCTACAGTTGGCTGGGAAGATATAGGTAGGAGGAGCCAGTGAAATCCAAGATGGCTGCCTCAGCTAGAACTGCAGGGGAGATAGGGGAGATCTTGCAGAAGGAATAGTGAGCTGATCATTTACATTACACAAACAATTCTAACTGTTTTAAAAATCAGATTTCTTGAACTTTCACATAGTGTATTTACTAATGATTTTGGTCATGATTGGTGCCCTTTAAAGTAATAAGTGTCCACGCAAACTATCAATGTCTTATTGTTTTTAGAGGATTTTAGGCCACTTTTATTACTATGTCCAACACAATTTCACTAGAATGAAAAATATTTTTCACTATATTTTTTAAGAGTTTTTATAACATGTGATTATGTATTTTAATATATTAAGTTACATGGCTCTGTGCACTTTGTTTTTCAGACCAAATCAAAAGCCTCCATGTCTGCTGGATATATGGGCTATCTAGGGTTAAACTGTTCGCTTGAAATGCGGGCTTGATTTGGTGAAGGTTCACTGGTGGGTGAGTCTATAAAATTGCTTGCACTTGCACATTTTGTTTATCTTGATAAAGGTCCCTGTGTGGACCGAAATGTCGCTCTTATAAAATAAAATACGTTTTATCTTGACAAATCCCAGTGTGCTTCAGCTTTCTACATGGATATATAACTTTCTCTGAATAGCACCTGGGTCCTTGCTCCAGTAAGTGTGGGCCACAGCCTTTCTACATATATATATATATATATATATATATTCAATTTGAACGCGGTGGCATCACATTCGGACACGCGGCGTCAAATTCAGCGGCCGGGGACCCCTGTTATAAACGGCGCATTCTGACGCCAGAACGAGCCGTGTATAAGGATATAATTTACAGTCTGGTCCCATAGGGAAATGACCAGACTGTAGATTTTATATATATATATGGCAACTTACAGCAGCCCCTCTACAATTTGCCAGAACGCACAGATTGCCAGTCCAATTTGTATATATATCCAAATAATGACTTACTGTGTTATACAGCAGAAGCTCATAAACATCACAGAAATATTTCCCTATAAATAAACTAAATGACTGTGACCAGACATCAGTGAAATAGTTCTGTAAGAAGCCTGAGGATTGTGCTGAAAGAGACCCACCGATGCCTGAACAGACAAGAGCAGACTTGAGGGGCCTGGGGGACAACCTGGTGAACTCGCTGGGCTGCTGCCGGGCAGGTATCTACACTGGTAATTGTATTTTTTTTGAAAGACGCACGTTATTTATGAGTTATTCAATGACAAGCCCTATGGAATCTTCCATCTATATATGTATAAGTGCAAATATGCATGGACTACAGGATAAGCTCTGCTTGGGGTTCAGTAAAAGATCCTTTATATTAGGGATCCCTCCTATAAAGTCATTCAGGGACACTGTTAACCCTTTCCTGAATATTTCATGCTTAAACAGACTCATTTATAGTACCTAAAGTTTCTGAATGCAACGTGCTTGCATGGACCCGACATCTCACCCCCACATGTGCAGAATTTATTTCTAGTGTCCATAACAGCACCCAGGGCATCTGGCTTGGTCTTACGCTGAATGTGATGCCCCCCAAATGCCCACAATAGATACAGCACCTCAGATCATAGACTGTGCCGTATTCAGAGTAAGGTGCAACTCTATACACTTAATTCTAGGAGCACCAAGGGCAGAAACTCGGGGTGCAATCTGCACCATTTTTTGCATTTCACACCTTTCTTGAGGCTTTATTAATGAGGCCCTGGATATCTGGATGCTGAGTGTATGTTTGATGTGCAAAGCTGAAGCAGTAACATGACAAACATCACCAGAGGCAATGTATATATAACCTGAACTTGTCAAGTTTCATTCTCCATTTAGCAGACAGGTGTTGAGCTCTAAAATATACAAGGTATACTTATATATATATATATATATACTTTAACGCTTATATACATGAGTGATACTCAGAGTTCCCTGTATAACTCAGCCTGCAGCCTTGTGCCTTTATATGGTCACAGAACCCCTCAGTGACTTCTAATATCCTTATCATTTACAGTAGGGGGTACATTATCCCTTATAATACATGAGTGATACTCAGAATTCCCTGTATAACTCAACCTGCAGCCTTGTGCCTTTATATGGTCACAGAACCCCTCAGTGACTTCTAATATCCTTATCATTTACAGTAGGGGGTACATTATCCCTTATAATACATGAGTGATACTCAGAATTCCCTGTATAACTCAACCTGCAGCCTTGTGCCTTTATATGGTCACAGAACAACCCCTCGGTGACTTCTAATATCCTTATCATTTACAGTAGGGGGTACATTATCCCTTATAATACATGAGTGATACTCAGAGGTCCCTGTATAACTCAAACAATTAGTACCCAGGTGCCACTGCACAGGCCCCATTGGGAATAGCCCGCACTGTACTACTCAATCTAATATTGTACCAAAGCGACACAATACTGAACTACCCTTCAAGTTGCCTTTAGGTGGCAGTGTTGAGTTTGTTTAACCATAAGATTAATATAAGGATACTTTTATATTCAGGAAGGTGATGTTTGATTTAGTGCAAGTTTATACAAGGGCACATTTATCACATCAAATTACTTGCTATCTCATTTTAAATCATTTATATTTAGAAGACGATGCTCTAGGGATTATTATTACGGAAGCTGTGGTTTGCAGGTTAGTATTTATTCACACAACACGAGTTATAAACTACCTTGCCCGTTGCAGGAAAATAATATCAATGCTGACAGACTATTCAATATTAGAGGGCAGATTAGCATTTACTTTTAATTACAGATAGGAGTTAAGCTATTTACAAATGAACGTAAAATTCCTCTGTAGGCTCCTTTTTTTTCTAGTTTGTCATTTTGGCCAACTGGCTACGGTATGAAGAAATTTACTCTGAATATCACTCAGATTAAGTTCACACCAATGGCAAATATAGCCACTCTCCCTCTGTGCAATCCCCATTCTAAAAACACTAGACACAACCTCACCCCAATTTACATGATTACACAAGTGCAGCTGAATCAGTTTTGACTTATCCATTGCAAGTGCAGCAGATGCAACTTGGAGTATGGCCAAGCTCTTGAGGGCCAGCAGTGGAACCCCACTAAGAATCCTCCCTACTCTTCTTGGTTCTCTTTTCTTTGCTACTCTGGTCATTGTCAGAAGCAAAAAACATTAATCAGCCTTTTTTAATACTTGGGCAATATCATTCCAATTATGTATTGTTCTTTGTCTCTTTTGATGTCCTAGCTCTGATTAAATAATCAAATAAAGAGTTGGGGTTCTCAATGAAGGCTATTGGTAATCTCCAACTCATCTCTGCGCTACCCTTTAATCTCTAAATGAATGGAGCGCTTAGTATACAGCCAGTTGACCTGCTTCTTCTTCTATGATACCCCCTAAAGCTAAGATTGCTCTAACATAACTCAACAAAAAACTATCAACAAATTCCAAAAATGTACTTCACCTTACTAATGCTCAGCAGTTTTTGACCACCCTCTCCTTCTCCACCCTCTCCTTCTCCAGTCCCTCCATTCTTTGGCCTTTTTGCCACTGCCCAGGTCTGGTTTCTCCCTTACCTTTGTAACCACTTGTTCAGTGTCTACTGCAATGGAGTATCATCTTCTTCGTTATCTCTATCTGTTGAGGTTTCTAAAGTCCTAGCCAGTTTATTATTCTCTGTATACTTAATCCCTTGGCCAAGTAGTCACCAATATGGTTTCCAATTCCACCTCTATGCTAAAGATACTAAAATCTATCTCTCCTCTCCCAGTCTCACCCCAGAACATAGGTCTCCTCTTGTTTATTGGATGTCCAAGTGCTACACTAAACCTTTCTAAGATGAGAATGTTCCTCTTTCCTCATCCAACATCCATTACTCCACCATCATCCTCCGCTGGCCAAGCCAGGTGCTTTGGTATTATCTGTAATTCTATCATCTCCTTCACTTCTAATATCCAATCAATAATTAAATAATTTCAGGAATAATTCTATGATACAAACAGAGATACCACCAAGATAGTTTTGTGGGTAAGCACTCCTATTACGGACAATTGGGCACAGCTACATACAGTAAAGCTACATTTTTCATGGATGGCTGAATGGATGTAAGAGCGAGAAAACATGGGGTAAAAAGTTCAGATGTTCTACTATATCTATAACTACAATCTGATCCCTGCAGGGATTTAAGAGCTTGAACTTGTTCTGCCTTAGAATTATCCAAAAAAATTTGGGAAGAGCCCTCAGACAGATGTTCCCACGAATTGATGGACATTTTATACTTGTTTTAATTTATGATGCTAAGAACTCGTGTAGTTACTGTAGATGTTTGCCCTGGAGGACATGCACAGCAGTGCAATTGAATGTTTAGATTGTGGAGATAATATCAGAGCTAAGTTGAATAAAGTTGCAAATCAGTGAAGGGGAAAAATAGTGGAAAATGAGAGGGAACTGAATCAAGTGTCAGTAAAAATATCTGCTGGAAACAAACATTGTTATAATGATAGAGAGAAGAGAAGACACATGCTTGCAACATAAATTGACCCCACTATTAAATGTAAGGATATTAGTAGTCGCTTAGGGGTTCTGTGACCATATATAGGCACAAGGTTGCATGTGGAGTTATACAGGGAACTCTGAGTATCACTCATGTATTATAAGGGATAATGTACCCCCTACTGTAAATGATAAGGATATTAGAAGTCACTGAGGGGTTCTGTGACCATATAAAGGCACAAGGCTGCAGGCTGAGTTATACAGGAAACTCTGATATCACTCATGTATTATAAGGGATGATGTACCCCCTCCTGTAAATGATAAGGATATTAGAAGTCACCGAGGGGTTCTGTGATCATATAAAGACACAAGACTGCAGGCCGAGTTATACAGGGAATTCTGAGTATCACTCATGTATTATAAGGGATAATGTACCCCCTACTGTAAATGATAAGGATATTAGAAGTCACTGAGGGGTTCTGTGACCATATAAAGGCACAAGGCTGCAGGCTGAGTTATACAGGGAAGTCTGTGTATCACTCATGTATTATAAAGGGATAATGTACCCCTACTGTAAATGATAAGGATATTAGAAGTCACTGAGGAGTTCTGTGACCATATAAAGGCACAAGGCTGCAGGCTGAGTTATACAGGGAATTCTGAGTATCACTCATGTATTATAAGGGATAATGTACCCCCTACTGTAAATGATAAGGATATTAGAAGTCACTGAGGGGTTCTGTGACCATATAAAGACACAAGGCTGCAGGCTGAGTTATACAGGGAACTCGGAGTATAATTTATGTATTTTAAAAGATGTTTAAATCAAACATACTGTTTTCTAGAAGACGTACTGTGTAGATGTGTGATTCAGCATTCTAAAAGTGTAGAGAGCAGGAGAGCTGAAACACAATCCAATCAATGGCATGCAAAGTTTCTTCAGGCTTATTACATAATATTGCTTCATGCTTAGTAGACATGGTTACTTCAAGCTTAGTACATAAGCTTGTTTCAGGCTTTGTAGACTTGGTTGCTTTAGGCTTAGTAGACAAGGTTGCTCCA
The DNA here is from genome assembly GCF_017654675.1 of Xenopus laevis. Classification (NCBI taxonomy): domain Eukaryota; kingdom Metazoa; phylum Chordata; class Amphibia; order Anura; family Pipidae; genus Xenopus; species Xenopus laevis. The sequence goes on along the minus strand of NC_054387.1, from coordinate 121,383,662 downwards.
TGTTTATTTCAGGCTTAGTAGACATGGTTGCTTCAAGTATAGTAAACAAGGTTGCTCCATGCTTAGTAGACATGGTTGCTTTGGTCTTTTTTTTCTTGTCATGGCAGGGCAAGGTCTTCTACAGTAAAGCTAATGGCTTACCACATAATGACTGACAACCATAGACAACTGCCCATAGAGTCTGTGCATTCACGTAGCTTTGTTATGTTCTGTTGACATAGTCATAGCAGAAATAACATGAACTGACTGTCCCCCAAGATATTCCTTTCAAGCGATCTGAAATAAAATTCGTTTCTGCAGAGTTATAAGGGTAACTAACCTATACAATGCTACATGTTCTATCATCAAACATTCAAGCTAATAATGATCATTCTTTGTAAATGTCTGATTTAGGAAAATTTATTTTTTGTTTGTCATTTTTCAATTTCTGTTCCCTTTCTATAAAAAAAAACAGCAAGCCTTTTCCTACCCATCACTGATTTTGCAGATTGGGGACAGGAATGTTGTTTCCTTGTCTTTGAAGATGGACTGCATGGTTCAAGTGGTTCTGCCAGCTCTTCCAAATCATCTTTCATTTTTCAAAACATGCTGGGTAGACTGGGGCAAGTGCAATTGTCCAATATATTGGCTACCATTGCTCTGGAGAGGAGGAGTGAGATTTGAGGGAACGTTTGGAAGAAGGTTGGCGTGTAAATCTGAGGGAAGACTGCATCAACTAGGAGCAAGTGGGGTCAAAAAAGCAAAGGTTATTATTTTTGTGAATAGGGAAGCCTGATCACTGGACTCTGTTTATGTCTGCTGATTCCTTCTGTCACTATCTTGTATATTTCTTTATATTCTTTATATTTTATATTCTTTATATTTATATTCTTTTTATTTTCATTGAGCGCCTGTTTAGTTACTTTATCTCATTAAATCCTGTATTTTCTTCACCATCACTCTAGACTCATTTCCGCTATTTACTGGTATACCACCATACAGGCTCCCATCTAATTGTTTTAATGCATTGTCTGATCGTTACAAAGTAAGATGTTTTACCAAACAGCACAGGGTCTGACTGATGACTAGGGCCGCCATTAGAAATCACGGGGCCCCGTACAAAATAATCTTTGGTGCCCCTGTGTCCCATCCACCCCAGCCTCCAAGCCCTTCCCCAGATCCCGCCCACACCACAGTTAAAAGACCACACAGACATCAGTGCTAAAAAAGGTAACCCCCAACACACAAGTTATAAAAAGCTATTGATGGTCAGGACCCCTTATAAGTTAAAAAAAACTCATTGGTGTTCAGTAGAATTGAACTCGTGGCTTCAGTACTTCAACTTTGCCTCCTTTCGTGACTTAGGGTCATTTCACGGCTTCAGGACTATAATTTCTGATGTTTTTGTGACTTTGGCTCTTTTTGCCTATTTGGGACTTCAGCTTTTTGGCTTTTCGACGGTTCGGGACTTCTGAAGTGCGGCGCGGCTATGGCCCTGTCAAGGGAGGCCAGGCACTTTTGAAAAGTGCAGCACAGTCGGGCCCCCCTTCAGGCCCGAGCCTGTACTCCCTGTGCCCCCTGATGGCTGCCCTGCTGATGGCTGCAGCTCATGATGGGAGGAAGCAGGTACTAGGTAGTTAGTTACCCCAAGAAAGAATCCATGTTGAACAATTTAGAAGATATATGAGGACAGTTTTGGGAAGTGCTCCTTTAAGTACTTGGTATGGCCGGTGGTGAGCCAACTGCGTGTACAGGTGTTAAAACAGTTGAATCCATCCTATGAAATATTGAGCATACTAACCACCCACTCACCAGCTTCCTTTTCGCTTGGTCCTGGTGCTCCTTCTCAGCCATTGGTCTAGCTTCACCTTAGAAAACAACTATCAAGACAAAAAACAGAAAACAGCTGGCTGGTGTTACCAAGGTGTAAAGTCAACACGGTCATGTTTATTGATAGGCAACACACAACACACAAACAAAGTGCATTGCTTCTCTATAAACATGGGCAAGTTGCTTTACATTTCCCTTTATCAAGTAGCCCATTGCTGATTCTCAAACCCCATTGGCAAATGCCAATGTTTAAAATACTGAGTTGGCCCTTTAATATCCAAAATACGACACAAATAACTCTATATAATGTACACCGCAGGCACATTTTTGTTTTCATTAAACCCTGTATGTTTCTGAAAGGTTTCTATAAAAACAACCTTGAACATTAGCTGCCCTACGGCTGGGATTCATCTGTCGTGTTAAGCCTCAAGGGCATCTGTGACTCACTGACCAAAATTCTAATGCGAGAAATGATAGTCGTTTGTGTTTGTTTCCCAGTGTTTTATGCAACGTTCATATTTTTTGAAGACTGTAGAGTTATATTCACCTAAATACTTGTTCTGCTTTATAACGATGGTATAATTGGCCTCCTAATGAGTAGAAAGTTGTATGTGCAACAAGGCTCTCCTCAGGAACAGAATATCTTATATTGTCATAATTTATAAACCAGAGAGATAGATTTATGTGCTATTATAGTGTATATGGTTGTGGTAGTTCCCAAGATGTATATGGTTTGGTGAGGATCAGGGTTGGTTCATAGCAGATCTGAAGGCATGGCCAGAGGGGACTAAGTTTGGTAATGTGGGGGTTGGTATTTAAGCAGTTGGTACCAAAGTAAGTCTGACCTGACCTTATAATCACAGCCAGTGTTTTACTCCCTTACTGCCCTTGTGGTGCCAAAGTTGGCACCAGGAAGAGAGACTCTATGTCATACAATACGGGTAAAGACAGAGCAAGAGGTTTCCTTAGAATTTTTGAGTAGATTATTCAAAACCAAGATCGTTGTCAGTTTAGAGCACCATTTACAACAGGTAGCACTTATAATTATCCAGACCATAATTACAGCACTTCTTGTGACAAAGCACTTTGGCCTTGGAACTTTAATTATGAGGGAATGCATCCTAATATGTTCTCCACTACATCTTGCAGCCCAAGCTCTTATTCAGAACAAGGGTTGCATGCTGTGTTTAAGTAGAGTGTGAGGATTTTGTCTTGAGGAGCTACCCAAAGCCTATGGTCTGGAGTGGGTGTTGTAGCTTCTGCCATTTTACTTTATGGATACAGGACAGATGCCAGGCCTTCTGCCCACTAAATGCCAATAGAATGAATGCACATTGGTGCAGCAGATGAAGCACAGAGGGTATTGTATAGTCTAATTTAGAAAACGAACTGAACCTTACAGAAAGCTATGGTCTGGAGTGGGTGTTGTACAGGTCCGGACTGAGAGTCAAAACAGGCCCTGGCATTTTAGGTACACAGAGGCCCAATCAGCCCACAAGGAGGCCCAAACAGCCCCCATCAGCCCACTAAATACTGACTTTCTATGGCACCTTATAGCAGCCCCTCTGGCATTTGCCAGAACCCACAGATTGCCAGTCCGGGCCTGGTGTTGTAGCTTCTGGCTTTTTGCTTTTTGGATAAAGGAGAGATGCCAGGCCATCTAACCACTGAATGGCAATAGGCTGAATGCACATTGGTGCAGCAGATGAAGCACAGAGGGTATCGCATACTCTAACTTAGAAAATAAACAGAACCACATAAAAACCTTGTGCTACACTCATATGGTTAGAAATCCTTGTTCAAATAAACTCCCCAATGGGCGGAAGTCTCCTTGGGGTAATAAATTAGTAAATCAAAAAAAAGGAGAAAGAAACCCCTAAATAAGGAGCTAAACCTGGACAAGGTACAAAAAACGTAGTGATGCCTTTATTTAATACTGTTTTAAAAAAAGTTTAAAAAACACACACATTTTAAAATTAGTCACACACCAGGCACATAATAGCCGATATAATAATAGGTCAGATGGAACTGCCAAACCACGGTACCTATTGAATATGGCCAAAATTACACACACCATATGCCGGCTCATGTTTAAATATGAGTTTGGGTGCCAAGCCCCAAACCTGCAGTGGATTAAACTATACCAGCAAAAATGAGCAGGTACTCAAAAAACTCCAACGTAAAAGACCAAATAAAATCGAAATTATATTTTTATTGAGTCTACATGTCCTTAAAAGCTTTACACCAGGGTTCCCCGACATTTTTTTTTACCCGTGAGCCACATTCATATGTATATAAACGTTGGAGAGCAATATAAGCAAATGTCTTAAAGGGCAACTAAAACATCAATTTCAGTTCTCTGTATTTGTGTCCCTTTAAATAAATTTCCAAAGGCCTGTAATACGTAAAAATACGCATCTGGGAACAACATGTACTTTAGCAGTGTCGTTTCCACAAAGCGACCTATGTATTATAAATATGTACAGAATATGATTCTCTAGGCATTAGCGCGAGTCATTGATGCCCCAGAGACATAAATGACATTCTTTGGTTCCCAGTCTTCAGCCAGTTTTGCTTCTCCAGCTCCTGGAACTGATGATTGTCCTAGAAATGCAAAAGTAATAGAGAAACCATTGTGACAATGCAGAAACGCCAAGCAAGTGACAGGTCGAGATGAGTTATGAGCCGGGTCGGTGACATTGTTGAATGAAACTGCGTATAGTGTGACGCCAAGATGTGGCTCCATCGATCTCACTGCGGGGTAACAGTAACTAGATATAGTGATAAGTGATGGACATCTTGGGTCATTGAAAATAACTGTACTGTATATGGTTCCCATAGCAAATTTTTACAAATTTGGGAATCTTGGGCTCTTTGGGCTCTACCACTTTGGGATTAGACCTGTTTACCCTTTTAAAATGGGGTTAAAGGAGAATTCAACTGTAAAGTAGAAAACCCCTACCCCCCTACACTACATAGACCCCCTCCCTCCTCCAGCCTAGCTGCTACCCCGGGCAAATGCCCCTAAGTCTTTACTTACCCCTCGGTGCATATTCTGTCCAGCAGAGTTCACGGCCGCCATCTTCTTCTCATTGGTAATCTTCGGGAATTAAGTGCTGTATCAGCGAATGCACAGTTGGAGCAATTTTCTGTTTCGTGACAACTGCGCATGCACCGAAAGTCACGTAAATTGCCCAAGCGCCAGTCTCATTTGAAGATTACCGAAGTGGCTGATGTTGGCACCCGTGAACTCCGCTGGACAGAATCTGCACCGAGGGGTAAGTAAAGACTTAGGTGCATTTGCCGGGGTAGCAGCTAGGCTGGAGGGAGGAGGGAGGGGGGGAGGGGTTTTTTACTTTATGGTTGAATTCTCCTTTTTGCAGTAACTTTTCTTGTATTGTGTAAACTGATATTCAGCTTTACATTGAAAAGATTGTAGTTCTAGAAGGGCAATTCTCATTCATACAATCTTATGGATGCTTGTATAATTACATAATGGTGCCTCCGAGGTCCTAAATATATACATGTTATCAGAAAGATTTTGTTCCTTATACATTAATACTGTTGCAAAATAAGGGGGAAAAAGGGTCAGGCAATTTGTCAAGTTAAGGTGGCCATACAGACCGAGTCGGCATCTTATTGGCACGTGTATGGGGCCCTCAGATGGGCTTCCCCGATCGATCGATGCGTTCCCGTGATCCGACCACCCATTATCATTCATTAGGATTCGATCATTGGGCGCTAGGCCCACGATCGGATCAGCCCAATATTGCCCTCCTCAAGGTGGGCATATAGGGGAGAGATCCACTCGTTTGGCGACATCACCAAACGAGCGGATCTCGCCGTGTATGGCCACCTTTAGAACTTAAAAATGTTATTGTATGGTTTATTTACCTCGTTATTTTTAAATATTCAGAAATATATTAGTCCCATTGCATCTGTTCCTTCTCATATCTAAATACCTTTATTCGACTATTGTATTTTGTGTAATTATCTGTTAAAATACATTTGTATTTAATTATATCGGTGAATTATAAATGCAAAAGAACTGACCAATGAGAATGCTGATTCCCAGCACCATGTCAGGCATCTTGCTGTTATCTTACATATAGAGATAATTATGTCATTTATTTCTTCATTATATGACACTGGAATCAAACATGGGGATAAAGGACAGACTTGTTCAGTGCTGGGAAACTTAAGGGCTGAGACAAACGTGGAGATTAAGGGGAGATTTAGTCACCTGACGACAAATCGCCTCTTCTTCGGGCGACTAATCTCCCCAAACTGCCTTCCCCCGGCAACAATGTAAATCGCGGGCTGGATGGCTTCGTTTTCCGAAGCTGCCTCGACTTCGGACGACTTCGGAAAATGTACCACTCCGCGTGCCATCCTGCCGGCGATTTCGATTCTAGCCGGCAGGAAGGCAATTCGGGAAGTGTAGTCGCTCGAAGAAGAGGCAATTTGTCGCTGGGTGACTAATCTCCACGTTTGCCTCTGCCCTTAAGCTTCCAACTCCAGTTGCAGGAACAAAGACCATGGAGCCAGATTGATACAGATCAGCTGGTGGTGCAGAAAGCAAATTCAGTACTGGGCTGTATAATGGTGACACATTTAGGCAGGGTGATTTATTACTCAGGGGCAGGGCTCAAATATGCAGAGCTTTACACATAGAAATATTAAGGACTAAAGTAGCCAAAGGGAAAGGTGGCATCAGATATAAAAGATTACAAACAGTGCAGTTAAAAGGAGTAAATTGAAAAAAATCATGTTTTCTTTGCTAAGCTTTTTAATCTCGATCACTATAAGGGCTCTTACTCACTGGCGTTCTGACCTGCGCTCCCCTGCGTTCCGTTTTTTGGAGTTCAGCCGCAGGGGAGCGCAGGAATAGACGCATGTCATATTTCAAATGGGGCTGTACTCACTCAGGCGCGTGTAGGCGCCGAACGCAGGAAAAATGCAGCATGTTGCATCTCAACCTGCGTTCGGCGCCTACACGCGCCTGAGTGAGTACAGCCCCATTTGAAATAATGACATGCGTCTATTCCTGCGCTCCCCTGCGGCTGAACGCCAAAAAACGGAACGCAGGGGAGCACAGGTCAGAACGCCAGTGAGTAAGAGCCCTAAACGATGGGTTTCTGATTCAGAAGGATCTTGGGTTGCTGTGGTCTTTATAATGATAGAATCTCAGCCAAAAAGCATTGCAGGACTGCTGCTCTGTTGCAGAAAGGAAGGAGATGTAACCACTTAATTACACAATACTTTTGTTTTGGGACCACTTTTATTTAATTTGTTCTTATTCAACTTGGGAGAGTGCATCATAAGCAGTGTATCGGCGTTTGCAGCTGATTCAGAACTATGCAGCCCAATTAATTCAATCTAGGATGCGGCATCTTTGCAGCAAAGTGGGAGGCAAAGTGGCAGATGAGATTCAGTGTTGATAAATTTCAGGTTATGCACCTGGGATGTATTTAATTATATAGGGATGCATCCAATCCAAGATTCAGTTCAGCCTTCTGCTGAATCCAAGCCTTTTTCAACAGGATCTGGCAGAATCCAAGTGCCTGGCCAAACCAAATCCAAATGCTAAGGGGCAGATTTATCAAGGGTCGAATTTCGAGTTTATGGGAGTTTTTAAAAACTCCCATCAACTCTCATAAACTTGAAATCCGTAAAAAACGACCAATCGAAATGTATTAAAAAAACTGAAATGGATGAATAGGATCGAGCTGCAAACTCGAATTGAATTCGATCTAATTCAATTTGAGATTTTTCAAAAGTCCATCAAACAACTCCAAATTGATTGTAGGAGGTCCCCCATGATGGCAAATAGTCGAAATTGATTTCTTAAAGGGAAAGTACATGATACATTTTGAAATTTGAATTTTGAATTTTCTTTAAACTTTGGACTATTCCCTAGCCGAATTACAGCCAAAATTAGAATTTAAAAATTAGAATTTTTTTGATAAATCTGCCCCTAAGTATATTTGTATATCATCGGCATACAGATGTCCTTTGCTAAACAATAAAACAGCTGGAAAAAACTATGTAGATCTTAAAAACCATCTTGACTATGAAGATTTTCATTCATCCAGGTCATGGTATATCTAGTATAGGTCAATCTAAAAACAACCGGACTTGCTGAGTAATCATTTAATGGTTATACCATCAGAAGTACCGCTGCCTTCCAAGAAGTCCTCATGACATGGTTGCTGTGGAATTGACCCAAAGCAAAAGACTTCTTCATTGCAATGGAGAGGTTCATTCGCTTGAAGATTTATATTCTGCCTAATAAACAGAGAATATTAATGCTAAACAAATTCTTTACCATGCACATGTCACCAGTTGAAGGAAATATGTTTTGTGTAGAATTGAAACTGACCTAGATGTGTCAGTGAACATTCAGAATGTTACCAAACCTTCCCAAGAGATGAACTGGAGGCAAGTTGTACCTTTATATGTGGGACATTCTCTTGGAAAATGTAAAATATATATATTTCTTTTATAATATTTATTTAAACATTAATGGAGACTCAGAGCACCGAGTGTTGTTGTTTTTTTCCTAATTTAACTGCGGCTAGGGCAAACAAGTGGCGTTTTTACGTTGCGTTTTTAAAAATGTGCGGCCAAGCGTTAATACACCAATGATACCACACACGCATGATAATATGCGTTTTTCAGCCTGTAGTTTTCTTTTCCCAACATGCATTTCTGTTTTTCTCGTTCCCCACAATTCCACCCAGAAGAATTTCAGTAAACATTTGTGGAAAAAAAGGCAAGTGGAAAACAATTTACCGTAGCCGTAATGCTCGTCCATACTCAATGTAATTACGTTACCAGCATACAATGCCGTAAATACGTATATGCGAAATCCATCGTGCGAGAGTTTGGCCAACATGTTGAAAATACGCAGCGTACTTCAGCAAAGTGTATTTCTAAACCTGAAACCCATAGAATTCAATAATATGGCATTTTTTTGGCGTATTGGCATTTCTGCTTAAAAACGCAAATACTGGCGTCTTGTGGTGGATGTTGGCTCGTAAGCACCCCATGGGAATTGCTATAGTGCGTATTCCATTATTTTTAATAGGGCTTATTTTTGTGTGTATTTACGCTCAAATACACGGTTTTAAAAATGCAACGTAAGAACGCCACGCGTGACCTTGGCCTAAGGGGTAGATAGCAATTCCAAAGTACTCTGCTATGAACATACAGAATCCTACTTTGTACATTAATTCTGCTGTAATTGCAGTTTAGAGCTGGGCCAAGAGACATCCAAGGCAAGGTTGACCATACTTCTGCCCTCAAGGAAGTCTAGAACCTCAGGAATTGTTCTTCTGCAAGAATCCTTTCCTAATGGAAAGCTGGTTATTGGGTATTCTGTTCAAGCATGACCCTGAATCTTTGAATTCTGTGCATTGGCCCAAACTGTAACACACAAATGCTGGCTGAATATCAGATGAAAATAGTCCAAGATCATAGCGTGAGTTGCAATCAAATGATCTAGTTATAATATGTTTGATACCTTGATAAACCAGAACAGTGAGAACATATTTATATATTGATGCCAAAAGGAAGAGTGAACGTTTGCATATTACTACAAGGCAGTTCCTTCAGACTTGGCACATCTAGTGATTTGGATGATGCACTCTGTAAGAATGTCCTTGCCTGTCCATTGGCTCTTAGAGCTAATAGCTACAGAATTTTATGAATTCTGGATATTGACAAACTGATAGAAGGATCTACAAGGGGTGTTCAATAGTTTTCTGGAATTTGAAGTTATTTGGAAGAATTGGAAACCCATTATTCAGAAAGCTCAGAATTACGGGAAGGTCATCTCCCACAGACTCCATTGTAATCAAATGATCCAAAATTTTGCATGAATGGATGTGTGACGTGTTCTGAAACCGCCAGGAATGCCGCGGCAAGTGAAAAAAAAAGTGTAATTCAGGGATAAGAGGATGCAGGTTGAACATCTCTGATGTATCTACAGAAAAACATCTATCTCCCTATGACACGTTTATCAAAAATCAGTTCACAGTTGATGAACTGTATCTTCAACAGCTGCTTTTACGACATTTACTTTTATTGGCAATGTAGAGTTCCAACCATGCAATTGGAAATATTATCATAGAAATGTGATCATGTTTTTTTCACCAAGTCCGCCTAATTTGTTTCAAACCATTTTGAAGATGAGTTATAGGGGCAAATTTACTAACCGCCGAGAATTCGCCAGCAAAGGCTTCACTCACATCGCAACACTTCACCAGGCGATAATTCGCCAGGGCAACACTTATTCGCTAAAGTGCGACGTTGCATCCAGGGCGAAGTTTCGCTAGTGTTAATTCAGCAAGCAAAGCGAAGTGGCGCTAGCGTTGGCGGTAAGTTAAAGTTGATTGGACGTATATGTTGCAGCAAATACATTACACTACACAAGCCCAGGGAAGCTTAATAAAATAAAATAAAGTTGTTCTATTGCCCTACACATGAGCCCAGTGTATAGTTTATGTGACATATGTTAGGAAATGTAGGGGGAGCTGGGTACCCTAAAAAAAATCCCCCTGAAAAACGGAAAAGTCGCCAGCGGTTTTTGGGAAAATTTTCAACTTTTTTTTGAGGAACTCCTATCTACTCTATTGCACTTCGCCTGGTCTGAGGTGGCGAAGGCAAGTCTGGCGCAAGAGGTAACGTTCAGTAAAATCCGCATCTTAGTGAATTTGCGTGGTTATCTCCATTCATCAGAGTGAAAATTCGCCTGGCGGTAGAGTGCGAAGTAGCGCTAGTATATCTCCTTCACTAGCCAATTTACGCCAGCACCTGTTAGTAAAACGGCGAAGTACCGAAATGACGCCAGCTTTAGTCACTTCGCCCTTTAGTAAATTTGCCCCATGATGTTTTTTTTACCATCACAGACATGATGAACAATTTAGCTGAGAGAACTTCAATGTTGGGGGAGGGGTCCTTCCCATACAGAGCCGGGCCAGGCGCCCTAGGCAACCTGGCTGGCCGGAGCGCCCGACTTGGTGCGCGCATGTGCGAACAGACGTGTGTGCACGAATGGACGCTGGCGTGCATGCACGAATGGGCGCTGATGCGTATGAGCGAGCGGACGCTGGCACACATGCGTGAACGGACGATCACGCAAATGGACGCTAGCGAGTATGCCCTAATGGATGAATGCTGACACGCATGCGCCAATGGATATGCGAGCCGACAGTCTACAGAAGAGAGGGGACCGGACTAGGGGTAGGTAGGCGGCAGAGAAGGTACTTGCCTGGCGCCCCCACAGCTTTGCGCCCTAGGCACGTGCCTATTCTGCCTACCCCTAGTTCCGGCCCTGTTCCCATATCTTTTAGTTTGGCTCCGATTTTACGCGCACTTGCGACATTTGTGGAAATCAGTAACCTAGAACCAATAATGCATCAGTACAGTTATTTACATTCAAGATACCGTCCAATGATCTTCTATCAATCTCTGAAATTTTCACAAGTGATTAACACCTGTTGCAGATCCTAAGGCTAAAGAATAATATGGAGCGGAAGATAAGAATCATTTTTACATAACCATGCCCTGATACTATCACCCTGATACAATCCTTTTCTTGTAGGGTGGAGACATTTGATGTTGTGTTGACATTTTTTCAGTGATCCACAGAGGAATAAAAGTAGGTCAACTCTTGATTTGTAGTACCTCAGAAATCTGATCCAAGAAGCTTTTCAGCTGGCATGCTGGCTGCCTCCATTCACTTTTCTTGCTTTTTCTTGGTTTTGCTTCAGGTGGATACGTTACTATAACTAAACTGGTAGCTGCTGCCTTAGAAGGCCCCCATGCCCAAGCCATGAGGTCCACCCAGTGCCACAACCCCCAGCTCGTACCTTGGTCTCTCTTTTTGCAGCCACAATCTGGGCTGGGGGGAGATCAGGCAGCAGTCAGGGCTTCAGCTGGAGCAGATCTAAGACATAAATATCTGATTTTTATGGTTCAATGGGCAGAATATATGACATCTCAGGATTTTCACTTTTTGAGAGGATTTGTCATTTTTCATTTGGACTTTTTTTAATGTAACTCTACCATCTTGTTTCAGCATGAATGCAATAAGCAGAGCTTGGGCTGCACATATTGCTTTAATCATGGAATTAAAAACAAAAATCTTTGTTTAGTGTTATTTCCTGAGTTAAACGGCTCACGCAAGGATTCTGAAGCTACTCCATGGTTGGACTTCGCAAGGAGCAAACATGGGGTTGCCATGACATAATAAAACTATAGGTGGAAAAAGTATATTCAACACAAGAACAGATATAGAGAAAGAATGAGCCTTGTAGTTGCACCACCCCACAATGTATGCCAGAAGTTCCCACCATATGCTCATATAGTGGGAACTTCTGGCATACATTGTGGGGTGGTGCAACTACAAGGCTCATTCTTTCTCTATATTTGTCTTTGATTATCGTTTATTTGACCTTGAACACCATTTATTTGTTTTTATTGGTGGGAGGTGCGCTCTAACCCACACGTTCTTAGCAACATATTCAACACAAGCACTATTCATTGGACTAGTGTTGAACAATAGGCTGATAAGACATGCCTTAAAAGTTAATTTGTTCAAAATGCATGGAGGCAAACAACTCATATACAGTATATATATATATATATATATTTGTATTTTGTGGTCACACCCTCATTGCACCCCCGCCTAATGTTTTTAAAAACTAGTGGTGAGCACAACTTTCCCTTGTTTGTTATAGTTCTACAAGAGCAGTGACCAGCTCCATGTTGTAGCTCCCACCCCCTCCAACTATAGTCAGGTGATCCCACTGGTGTCTAATAAAAGGGCAGCCAAGTTTGGGAGTTTTACTTTGAAAGCAGCTAGTAAGTTGCAGGTAAAACGTATTCGTCCCTTTTATAAAATGTATAATTAAACCATAGAATTCTTAATGAATCAGATGAAAATTGAGCATAGGACTGGCCAGATATGGGATGACTTTGACGTAGTTGGCCAGCTTAAATATATTGCAATATATGGACAAACAATCCCTGTTTTGTTTAAAGGGTAAGGCATTTTTCAGTAGCAGTATGCACAAAATGTCTCTGTCTTAAATATATTGATAATGGGTTGAGTGCAGAGGAATCTTGTATTTGTCTATATATATATATATATATATATTTATATAACCTCCAAGTTGCCAGCACTCTCGATAAAAAGGTTTACATGCCTGGGTGCAGTGTCCCACATATTTATCCAAACCAAAATGCAATAAGGTCCGCACTCTCAGGACTTCTTAAAAGGAATAAATGATTTATTGTAGAAGTTACAGACTGACGTTTCGGCCTGGTCCCAGGCCTTTCTCAAAGTAACAATTCAATATTGAAAATGCATTTTATACACATGATAAGGCGGGCAAACAACAGTCTGATTGACGTGATTTAATCGTCAGCATTTAGCGACTGCCAATCAAACCAACTTTCATTGCTGCACACAAGTGTTGCTTAAATGATTAATTTATCTAAGCCCATTATAGGGAACCAAAAGGCTACTTTTAAATAACAGTTTAAAACAAAGTTAAAAACAAACCACAGTGTTGCAATGTTACTTACTGAAATTATTATAATAAAATTGTAACAATCAAAGTGTTGCTACTGTGTAGAATACATGAGGATCTAATAAAACATGGACAACTCGTTCTATCACTGGGCCATATTATACCTTAGCTCACTAAAACTAAGTATATTTTTCATGTATCATTATAATAAACTATGTAAATGTCCCTCTCACTGACTCTATATAACTCTAGTTTAATGAACTCACATGTTCGTTAGCTCCTACTACATAGAAGCACACACTTCTATAAACCTCAGAACTTTTAAACTATGCACGTATATGTGGGGAATTTTAATTTATTTAGATCTATGTATTAACAATTTGATTCCTTTTAGGACACATAGTGACTTGGATACACATCAGAGCATATAACCTTTTAAATATGTATTATTTATATTTATGACACATTCTACTGGGTTTCACAATAGTAGGTGGGCGTAGAGACTAGGGTTATCACCTGTGCATAGTTTAAAAGTTCTGAGGTTTATAGAAGTGTGTGCTTCTATGTAGTAGGAGCTAACGAACATGAGAGTTCATTAAACTAGAGTTATATAGAGTCAGTGAGAGGGACATTTACATAGTTTATTATAATGATACATGAAAAATATACTTAGTTTTAGTGAGCTAAGGTATAATATGGCCCAGTGATAGAACGAGTTGTCCATGTTTTATTAGATCCTCATGTATTATACACAGTAGCAACACTTTGATTGTTACAATTTTATTATAATAATTTCAGTAAGTAACATTGCAACACTGTGGTTTGTTTTTAACTTTGTTTTAAACTGTTATTTAAAAGTAGCCTTTTGGTTCCCTATAATGGGCTTAGATAAATTAATCATTTAAGCAACACTTGTGTGCAGCAATGAAAGTTGGTTTGATTGGCAGTCACTAAATGCTGACGATTACATCACGTCAATCAAACTGTTGTTTGCCCGCCTTATCATGTGTATAAAATGCATTTTCAATATTGAATTGTTACTTTGAGAAAGGCCTGGGACCAGGCCGAAACGTCAGTCTGTAACTTCTACAATAAATCATTTATTCCTTTTAAGAAGTCCTGAGAGTGCGGACCTTATTGCATTTTGGTATATATATATATATATATCGTATATACTCGAGTATAAGCCGAGTTTTTCAGCCCCCAAAATATGCTGAAAAACTCTACCTCGACTTATACTCGGATCAAGCGCAAAAACGGTCTAAGAATAGTCGCCGGCGCCTAAGAATAGTCGCCGGCATCCGAGAATATTCGCCAGCGTCCAAGAATGGTCGCCGGCATCCAAAGACGAGACGCCGGCACCTCCAATGGGAGCAGAAACCCTAAATTTTTTGATTGAAACTTACCAGAAGCTGCTGCATTTCTCACCCTCGGCTTATACTCGAGTCAATAAGCTTTACCAGTTTTTGGAGGTAAAATTCGGTACCTCGGCTTATACTCGGGACGGCTTATACTCGAGTATATACGGTATATATATATATATATATATATATATATATATATCCCAATTAACATTATATATATATATATATAAACCAAAAATGTAAAAGACCGCACTCATGGGACTTCAAACTATGTGTACAAATCACCTCATTCAAATAAAAAACAAACACTAAAACCACCTAAATAATCATCAAAATACTATTAGTGTTTAGTACTACTAAGTAGTAGTTTAATGATTATATTGGTGTTTTTTTAGTTCAAATGAGGTGATTGGTAGGCTGGTGTTCAGCCGAAACGTCAGTATGTTTGCCTACAATAAATTATAGCGAATTGATTTATAAGTCCAGTGAGTGTGGTCTTCTACATTTTTGGTTTGTGTTGCTATGTTGCACCTAATACATTTTTTGTTGTGAGTGTCAACGCATTTTTGGATAGTGATAATTAGCATGGAAGTCAATAGGCAGCATTCCACAAGCATTGTGTAAAAATAAATAACAACACCTTAGCTGGTTCATGTAAACACCCCAATTAATTGCTGGATCAGTGATAAGCAATGAAAGAATTGCTGGGTAATCCCTAATTCTTGCATGTTTACAATGAGTCATTGGAAGGCATTAAAGAAACAAGACAAAGGTGAGCTCCATTGAAGAGGAAATATTGCACTTATCTTTATTACAAGGAGCATGGGAGCTAGCAGATCAATAAAGGTATTAAGAAGAGTTAACATCTAACCTGTATATTGTGTATGCATATCCCTCTTATAATAAGAGCACCAAGTCCAATGCTCTAGAAATTAGAAGTTGCATTAGAAATACAACTCTGGGACAACTACTTTTTTTTGGCCATTTTCATCAATAGGGGCTGTCACAATTGTGTGTTTGCCTAAAAGCACATACTAGGAGCTATTAAAGGGGATGTAAACCCAGCCATCCCACAGCGCCCCCTAATTTTCTATAGAAGTTGCAGAAAACTGTAATTATAGATGCAAAAAAATTCACAAAGAGAATTCTACTGATCAAACACTTCATCATAAATGCAAAAGAAGTGACCAATGAGAACGCTGATTCCCAGCACTATGTCAGGCATCTTGCTGTTATCTTACATATAGAGATAATTATGTCATTTATTTCTTCATTATATGACACTGGAATCAAACATGGGGATAAAGGACAGACTTGTTCAGTACTGTAAAACTCTGCTTTAAGCTTCCAACTCCAGTTGCAGGAACAAATAACATGGAGCCAGATTGATCATATGGGATTCTCATTGGAGGATTTTTTGCATTTTAAAGCAGTCGCTGTGGGGATTTGATAAACTATTCTTCTGCTGCAGTGCATGTTCAGTTACGATGTTGCACTTTTGTTAATACACTGGTGACACTCTATTATACTGTATAAATGTTCTATATGTGCTTGTGTTGAAAGAAAGAAGTCCACCAGAACACCCGGCACAGCCCTTTTCCAGTAACAGGCTACATTCCAGAGCCTTTGTGCCACTGTTATCTCTATAGAGCACTTGGCACACAGGACAAATTCCTTTCCATTGAAGAGGTCACCAGCAGCTCCTCAACTGGTTCCATTAAACACCCCAGTTAATCTCTGGTTTACAGATGGTAACGAGATCCTCGTAAGCCTGCCATGAATCACTAACAGATGTGAACCACAATGCTGAGTTTCAGGTAATGGGAAATCATATTTGTATTGATATTACTAGGGTTCATGAGCACTTGATTCCTCTGTAAATGCACAGTAAAATTTCAATCGCAATTATTATCCGCATATAGTTTTTATATGCCTGGACATGTTTTATGGTCTATAGACTACAGAGATGGAGTGGCCTTGACTATTTGAACATTTACTTGATCTTACAAATATTCGGAATGTCTTGGGCCTGTTTCAATGATATCCTTAGACATAAACTATCACAATAGGTGGAAAATAATGAAAATTTTAGGAAAACTTGACCTGTCCAAAATGGGATCAACTTCTAACATCTATATGTCATATATAATATGGCTTCTGATATTTTCTTGAGCAGGCAGCAATGTGAGGGGTTTGCCTGTGGCTCCTAAAGAAGACCAGGAAATCCATGATCTACACCCTATCTAAACCACATCATGGTTTTCACTCATAGGTGGAAGCTAGTAAATATTTTGGGGCCAACTTGACCAACCACAATGTATATGAAGATACTCTCTTCTATTGGGCATTGCCTCCATAGAAAATGTCACTGCCCTCCCCTAAGTTTAATTTTCTATAGCTTCAATATTCAGACTAACACGCCTAAGTAACAATAACAAGAATTAAGACAAAATGAAAAGTTGGTTATAATCGTTATTCTAAGAAGAAATTCTACCAACACTTTCTTCGGGAGAGTCTCTCAAACTTTTATCTTGAAGGGACATTTTTGTCCTTTCATGACAATATGTTCCATTCCTGCTCAACCTATCATCTTAAAATATGAAGAAAAACAATGGTGTGTCAATGCTGGGAGGGGACCTTTATAAGTACAAGGAGTGGCAGGCAATGTTGAACTTTCAAACACATGGAGCACTGCCATAGCAATCCCAAACTTGTCACCTTGCTGGAGATTAAACTATTTAGGTGTTAAAGGCTTAATTCATCTGGCATCTGAAAAATTGTTTCAGTGAGTCATAAAGAATGGCAATGAATGTCAATAAATCTCCTGCCCATAAAGTAGAATGTCTATTGGACATGTAACGTTAATGAATTCTGGCATGAGTTGTAGAGTTGAGATAATGCTGAATATATTAATGGAAAAAGGCAACTATTTTGCAGGCCTTTTTAACCCCTTTAAAGTGTTACTGATTAGCTCCTCGTTCCATTTTTTAAATTAAGAAAAAATTTCAAACCCTTGCCTTCCAACCCAGGCCTTCGGTAGTCTTTCAACCTAGACCTTCAGTAGTCTTCAAAACCAGGGCTTTAGTAGTCTTCCAAACCAGGCCTCAGTAGTCTTCCAACCCAGTCATTCAGTAGTCTTACAAACCAGGCCTTCAGTAGTCTTCCAACACAGACCTTCAGTAGTCTTCCAACCCAGGCCTTCAGTAGTCTTCCAACCCAGGCTTCTAGTAGTCTTACAACCCAGACCTTCAGTAGTCTTCCAACCCAGGCCTTCAGTAGTCTTCCAACCCAGGCCTTCGGTAGTCTTCCAACCCAGGCCTTCGGTAGTCTTCCAACCCATGCCTTCAGTAGTCTTCCAACCCAGGCCATAAGTAGTGACCCTTATCAGTCCCCAAAACCCAGTTCTCCAGCTGCCACAGCCATCGAGCTGGGCTTGGTTGTTTCTGTAGAGACTACATCAGTTCTCCAGCCTGTTGGGTCTTTGCATGTCCCTCTAAGACTAGACTAGATTTGTCGCCAAGCGACTAATCTCCCCGAATCTGAGCATGCTTCTCTGCCCTTAAGCTTCAAACTCCAGATTGATACGGGATTCTCATTGGAGGATTTTTTGCATTTTAAAGCTGTCTCTGGCCGTGGAGATTTGGGATAAAAATGTATTCAAGTTTTATCGTGCACTAATTTCTTTAAGAATACAGCCCTGGTGTTGCTGGACTACAGCTTCCGTCATTACAAGTGTAATAGCTGAATGACATGACGTGTGTAAAATTTAGTGAGACCCACAGCTATCCAAAAGGGACCCTCATACATAATGGAGAAGACATTTTAAAGCATATAATGGTGTAGACAAAGCTCTTTCCACATCTTTTCTTGACTCTATATTCTATATTTATGACTAAATGTAACTAAATGTACATAAAACCACAAAATATATTTGATGGAGAACAATGTAAAAAGTTGGCTACCACATTTGAGTAGAGTCAATGGATGCAAAGCAGAAAGGTTTGGGTGCATGGGCCTGATACCACCATTTATGGCCTATAGGACTATACAGCCAACCAGTTTTCAGCAATATGATTGAAACGGTAATCTAGAATGTAACTATGTGGCAATAGGTTGCAATTAATAAATAGAACAGCTATGCCGATCCTTCCCCTCTGAATGACCTGCAATATAAGGTGTGTTCCAGGGGACAGCCACTTGCAGTTCAGCACACAACTTTGCTGAATTCAGAGCAAGGTTTGTGCTCTATTCTAGGGGCAAAACACATCAGTTAATAGTGCTACTCCAGCAGAATTCTGCACTGAAATCCATTTCTCAAAAGAGAAAACAGATTTTTTTATATTCAATTTTGAAATCTGACATGTGGCTAGACATTTTGACAATTTCCCAGCTGCCCCTGGTCATGTGACTTGTGCCTGCACTTAAGGAGAGAAATGCTTTCTGGCAGGCTGCTGTTTTTCCTTCTCAATGTAACCAAATGTGTCTCAGTGGGACATGGGTTTTTACTATTGAGTGCTGTTCTTAGATCTACCAGGCAGCTGTTATCTTGTGTTAGGGAGCTGTTATCTGGTTACCTTCCCATTGCTCTTTTGTTTGTCTGCTAAGGGGGAAAAGGGAGGGGGTGATATCACTCCAACTTGCAGTACAGCAGTAAAGAGTGATTGAAGTTTATCAGAGCACACGTCACATGACTTGGGGCAGCTGGGAAATTGACAATATGTCTAGCCCCATGTCAGATTTCAAAATTGAATATAAAAAAATCTGTTTGCTCTTTTGAGAAATGGATTTCATTGCAGAATTCTACTGGAGCAGCACTATTAACTGATTTCATTTTTACCATGATGGTATCCCTTTAAGCACATCACATTAACCTCTCTGTGTCAGTACATGCAGAATTCTCTCAGAGAGGGACAAATACAGGTATATACAGTATGTCTCTGAATAATGTGTTTTTTTCACAATTATCTTTGGACATTCAAATAGCAAATTCTCTACAAAAGAGTTGTCTGAGAACTGAATCGTATGACATCTTAATTTGTATACAGTAGAACCCCCATTTAACATCTTTCAGGGGACCAGGAAAAAATTATGCAAAATCCGGGAAAATGTAAAATCAAGAGAAATGTGTTAAAGTACATTTTTCTTCAAGTACTGAAAGGATATAAGCACAGGAGTCAGTTTTACTATGAGATAAAATATTTAGTGTGTTAATAACAAGGGTTAAACATTGCAGTGTTAATGTTACACTATGGGGGACATGTGCAAGACTCTGTCAGTCACATACACAACCTAAAGCAATAATTGATTTGTGCAGGACTGTATAAGGGGCAGACCCATTGGAATATTTACAGGCAGAACCATGGCACAATATACATCTGGTTAGTATTTTATTTTTATTTCACAAATAATAATAGAGGGGAAAAAAAGCACTTTTTGGGAACATCAGGACAAAATTTTGATGTAAAATCCAGGAAAACATTACTTAAAATCAGGGAAATGCATTATAAATTGGTGGGACCACAAATAAAAAATGTAAAATGCGGGAAAACTGAAAATCAGGGGGCTTTAAGTTGAGGTTTCGCTGTATTTGTTTGAAAGCAGGCAAGTGTGCAGTTCTGGTTCTCACAAAATGTAAAATAGGCCGCAGGGCTGGACCTAGGGGTAGGCAGGAGTCTTGGGCTGCAAAACTTCTTACACCAGTTCTGCCCATTAATTACTGTCTTCCCTATTAGAAAAAGGCATATTGCTGGTGGTACCCATGACTGGCACACTCCCAACACAGGCAATACATATGTCTTTGCTGTAGGAAGTAGACATGGCACACATAAATGTGATGAAAAAAGGCAGACTTTATTAGGCAATTACTCACAAGTTAGCAAGGGCAGGCCAGAGCCAATTAACCAGCATACCACGCTTCTCCGGAGCCGTCTCACTACAGCTAGAGTTGCCACCCGGCCGGTATTTTACCGGCCTAGCCGGTAAAACACCTGCCAAGGCCGGGGCCGGTATTACAAATTTACCGGCAATGCAGTTGCCGGCAATTTGTAATACCCCTTAAAAAAAAGTCTTTCGCCAGCCCCCAATTCGCGCAGAACGTACCTTTTTTCCAGCGCTGTGGACATCGCTCCGCCCCTTTTGTGGCACGCCGTGTGGTCCCGCCCCTTTTTCCATCACGGACCACCCACTTTTTGGGCCCGCCCCCCACTGGCCGGTAACCTTTTTCAGTAAAGGTGGCAACCCTAACTACAGCACCACTAAACTAACCACTAAACTAACCACTAACCAAGTTCTACACACTCTCAATACCTAAATAGAGCACATTCGCCTGGGGCTCGACCCCAATCTCTCACCCCTTTAACCTTTATAATATGTGACATTTTCTGGCATTTGTCATCCAGTAACATCCAACTAAAGCATGTTTGAGCAGTGTAATAGAGTTATTGTACATTTAGCAATAAACACAAATATAACTGATCTTCTGCTCCCAGCATGCGTTAACCCTTGAATTAAATTAAATAAATGTATTGGTAGTTGTGGTACTCCGGCATTTGGTTAATAGCGTGTTTGATCAACATTGTTTGCACCTCCTTTTAAAAAGTATAAAACCATTGATATATCTGCTTTTTCTAAACTATAGCTGATGCTGAAGCAAACGCAGGTGTGAGCACAGACAATTATATTGCAGTTGCCCCAAAAATGTATATGTAATCAGTTGTTTAACAATAGGGGCTCTGTAAGAACGACTTTTATCAAACCATTTTTCCTTCCCTGCATTCCGGTGATAATACAAATAAAACTGGCGCTGCATTTAACTTATCTGGGGCTGTTATACATGAACTAGTCACTGTATATGTACCACACCTGGTTATTTTGAAATTACTGCAGTATTTATCCTGTTATGGTGTGAAATGTATGAAATACGCAGTGTATATAACTTATATGTGTTTTTTGGTATTATACCTAAGCCTGGCAACAATAGATGATTCTTATTCATTTAACAAATGATACGTTATATGGTATTGTTAGATCATGGAGATGGGCTCATACAGTTGCAGAAAGCGGTTGCAGAAAGGTACTGTACGTCTTATCATTTTTATTATAGTTCTATAATCATTTGTTACAAATCTGGATCGCAAGAATGTTAGGCATTGTTGCCCTGAAGGTGTGATGGTAAGACAGTGTCTTGTTTCACACACACAGTGATTTATGATAAACAGACCTATATTGCTTAGAGAGGACATAAACCATGTATAGCATGTATAGCAAAATGTGGCTTACCTACAATTTGTACAGTTTTTTATTTGATGCAAAAAGGAGAGTTATTTATTTGCCCTCTTGTCAGCTATAAGGACCTACTGGTAAATAAAGCATTAGAGAGATTATTATATGATCCCCTTATATATTTATACATAGTTATCATATCCCCACTTGAGCACTTCTTCTCCAGTGTGAACAACCCTAACTTGGCCAGTCTTTCCTCATAGTCAGAATTTCTATATCTTTTTTTATTTTAGTTGCAGATGGTCTACAAGACATCAAAACATCTGGTAGATCCTACTCAACTTTACCTGATTTGAAGAAAGATAGGGAGGGGTAAGGAAGGGAGGGTGATGGGTTCATGTCAACATTGGGTTATAGGCTGAACCCCAGCTTTAATAAATTATAGCATAGAGGGCTGCATTAGCAGAAAATGTTCTCTCTAATTTGCAAAAGTAAGCTCAGTGTTACATTAAATGTCCTTTTATGATGTTGCTGAGTGAGAGATGCCAGGTAATTTGTTGGAGAAGGGCTATTAAACATATCCAACATGGTTGGCCAGTTCTCAGTTATGACAAACATTTGGGGCTGAGCTGTCTGGTCTATAGAGGGCTGTGTCTGGCCCATGGTTCTCAAGTTAGTGCAAGGTAAGGCTGCCAGGTTGCAAAAAGATCTCATGAACCTGCTGAACCTGTCCCTAAACTCCAAAAAAAATGTTTTTTCCCCAGAATTTTGAAGTTCCCCATTGTGGTTAAGCATTAGGTCAAGAACCCCTGTGTGTCAAAGGCCTTTGCTTCTCCGTATGACTTTGTAGCTGTGTTTGTGTCATAAAGACATATATTATCACATATAATCACAAACCTAAACTCATTTTAATATTAACAAATCAATGGGTCATGGAGGCATGATCTATACTCTCAGAAAGCACCTCTGGGCAGATTTGGACTGGAGGGCCCAAAGCCCACTGGTGCTGCGGCTTCAGGGTCCCCTGGGCCCCCCAACCCCAGCAGCAACACCTCCTGGTCCCCCCCACCAGAGCTTATTTCCTCTTCTTGTGGCTGCAGTCAGGGCTGGGCAGGAGGTCAGGGGTCAGCGCCCAAGATTTCAGGAGGGGAGTGGTCTGTGTCAATGGGGCACACAAGGGCCGATAGGGTTTTCTTCCTTAGTCCAGCCGGCCCACCTCTGGGAAGTAAGATATGTCCAGATATGCATTCTATACTATGAGCAGGGCTTTTCTAAAGACCTCTATGCATATCTATCCTAATACAGATGATGCAGCTCCTGCCATTTTGCTAAAGAGAAGCAGGAGATCAGGGTGGTGCAATAAGCTAATTAATTTCATATTTATTCATTATAGAGGCTTTCATTATGTTTTGTCAGATGAGAATCCTGTCTACCAGTGTCACATTAGCCATTTTGGTAGTATCTACTCTGGGGCAATTACTGGGCAGTTTTGGCTTAGAGATATTACACTGTGGTCAAGGTGATCACATATTGCTTGACATGTATAGCGTGATATTAACAAAAAGTTGCACCCAACCCTTATCTGCCCTCTTCCAGTCTGTACTTGGTTTTACCTGGCAAGTTGTTGTTCTTTATATACCCATGCCTGACTCTCCCCATGTCTAAAGTGGGCAGGAGCTGAGTGGGCAGGCACAAGTATATGAAAGAGTAATGGCAAAAAAGGGGACTAGGCCATAGGCGATTACTATTGATTAGAGTTGTTTGGGCCTTTGTCTGCTTGAAATGTCAAGGGCTATTTTAATTACACTTATTACCCTACAATTCACAAGATCTTTATCCAGCCAACAACCATATGAAGGTTTTAGTGATATGCAAAACCATTTAATTACCAACCGTCTTTGCATAAAGGTAGTTTATCCAGTTATGTGAGTGGAATCCAGGAAGTTATAGGAAGTTCAATCAAATTACAATTATTACAATTAACCATGATCCTCCTGACCTATATTCTTCTTGATCTCTTAATTTATTGCAATCATCTCTGCTCTCTCATACTAACTGTTACTATTATTTTGCTTTATTTTAAATAGTACTAACATATCCCTGCCATGAGTTATTATTAAATAATTCAATTGTCAGTTCTAGAGTTTACTTATAAAATATTGTATTTAATTTTATAATCCCAAAATATATAACAAATATCTATCTATCTATCTATCTATCTATCTATCTATCTATCTATCTATCTATCTATCTATCTATCTATCTATCTATCTATCTATCTATCTATCTATCTATCTATTATATATATATATATATATATATATATATATATATATATATATACTGTTTATACATATTTGGTGTTAAATTAAATAATAAAGTAAAAATAATTTAGAAAACTGCAGTGTTCATGGGCTTGAGTGTGTATTGTGTGTACACTGGAATTTACACCACAATAAATTCTACTGTATTGCCACTAGGTTATATTATCTTTTTATTGTACTTTTTAGGATATAAATGCTTTAGTAGTGTACTATCTCAACCCAACATCTTTTTGCCTACTGGAAACAGCCATGGTGTGTGTAAGCAGGATAGTGCAATTTGCTGGCTTATGCTGGAATCAGCCAATTACAGCAAGCAAAATCAATCAGCGACTCACAGCATGAGTGTGTTGTTCAAAAACAAATGTTTGGTTGAGCAGCTCATTAATAAATTGTTAAATATATAAACAGCCTTAAGAAAAAAAATAAAGATTAAATAATAATAAAATTGATATATTACATTATCACTATAGTTTGGTGGAGTTTCTACAACAGTGACAGTTCCCCTTTAATAATATCGAATGTAGCCTTGTGATTAATATGCTTTCAGGAGAAACCTGATAGCATCTTAAATGTGACATCTGAGAAAGGCAAATAGTTAAACCCCTAAAAATGAAGAGCAGCTGCATATTGTCTTAGAAAACTGATCACATATAAGAGCTCATTTATTACTCATAGGTGCAACATTTGTATAATGGGTGCAGATTTCAGTTGCACTTTCTGTTCTGCATAAGTAACAATGGGTTACTAATGGGTAGATTGCTTAGGCACAGGGCAGCCCTAACATTTCAGGACTTAGGCCTTGCAAGTGGACGGAAATCATTGATATTGTTAAAATTTGCCCTATTAGAGCAAACTAGTAAGTTAAATTTCCCTGTTAAACTATTTCAGGTCAAGCCTAAGGGCTAAAAAATAAAACAAGGGCAGAGGTTAACTTCACAAAACAGGTGCAGGTTTTGTGCAACAATTGACCTTAAAACAATGAAATAAAGAGCTGCAAAGCAAAGCCCTAAATTGCTACTTGGGGAAAAATTAAATCTGAAAATTGGAATCCTATGAAGGGGCCACGCAGTGGCATAACTACATATTACTGGACCCCACAGCATTATTATTTTACCTGTATATACTCGAGTATAAGCCGAGCCGAGTATAAGCCGAGGTACCTAATTTTACCTACGAAAACTGGGAAAACTTATTGACTCGTGTATAAGCCTAGACACAACTACAGCCCTGTCTCCCAGCAGCGCACATTCCGCCAAAGCGACCCCCCCAGCGATCAACCAGACTTCTTTGCAAAGTTGATGGTGACAGAGAATTGTCAAACGGATTACTGTGTGCATTGTCCCACTGTCCCACTACCATGTGTAGAGGGTGCTGTGTGATATTGCCATCACTGTTAATCTTTTGTATAACCAACAGAGGGTGCTGTGTGACATTGCCATCACTGTTAATCCTTCATATAACCAACAGAGGGCGCTGTGTGATATTGCAGTCACTGTTATTCTTTCATATAACCAACAGAGGGCACTGTGTGATATTGCAGTCACTGTTATTCTTTCATATAACAAACAGAGGGCACTGTGTGATATTGCAGTCACTGTTATTCTTTCATATAACCAACAGAGGGCGCTGTGTGATATTGCAGTCACTGTTATTCTTTCATATAACAAACAGAGGGCACTGTGTGATATTGCAGTCACTGTTATTCTTTCATATAACCAACAGAGGGCGCTGTGTGATATTGCAGTCACTGTTATCCTTTCATATAATCAACAGAGGGTGCACTGTTATTCTTTCATATAACCAACAGAGGGCGCTGTGTGATATTGCAGTCACTGTTATTCTTTCATATAACCAACAGAGGACGCTGTGTGATATTGCAGTCACTGTTATTCTTTCATATAATCAACAGAGGGCGCACTGCTAATTCTTTCATATAACCAACAGATGGCGCTGTGTGATATTGCAGTCACTGTTATTCTTTCATATAACCAACAGAGGGCGCTGTGTGATATTGCAGTCTCTCCCCAAGCGAACTGTTGGTATAGGAATGATTAAAAGTGACTGCAATCTCAGCTACTGCCTGCTGACGCGAGTATAAGCCGAGGTAGACTTTTTCAGCACATTTTGGATGCTGAAAAACTCGGCTTATACTCGAGTATATACAGTACTTTTTTAGGCCTTTTTAAAATGTCTAGCTGTTGACCTGTTTTACCAATATTTATTGAAATTCTATACGAATTAGGGTCTCATGGGGCCCCTATACTTCCTGGGTCCCCCTGCAGCCACAGGGTCTGCTTTCTCTGTAGTTATACCCCTGGGGCCATTTGGGGTTATTTATCAAAGTCCGAATTTATCTCAATATTTTCAGAAAAAAACCCTGACCAAATCCGCACAGATTTTTTTCGGCTTATTTATTAATACACTTTCTCTAAAATTTAGTTTTCTGGCAAAAATCTGAAAAAATCTGATTTTCCTGATTTTTTCCTGTTTTTCCTGATTTTCACCCAAAAAGTTTTTTGCCCGAAAACTCTGAAAACTTTGGGGTATTGCCAAAACCCAGCGCACATCAAAAGTTCATTGGGACTTCACCCATTGACTTATATGCAACCTCGACAGGTCTGAGATGCCGGATTTTCTGATTCGGACTTTTCCATCCTCGGGGTTTAATAAATTCGTGATTTATATAAAAAAATCATAATTTTTTACTAATTTTTGCATTCAGAGTTTAGTAAATAACCCCTTAAGTGTATATAAGGTATTGCTATACTGCTATGGTAGGATTAAACATGTGTACGTACAGCATACCTCCACACCCTCTAATTACCAAGTTCATTTTACAAAATTCGTCAGGTTATGAAAGTTTGCACATATTTCTGTGTTTTTTTTCCGGTTATTGCAGTTTGGCTAATGAAGGTGAATTGCTCTTTAAGCTGTGAATCTAACTTCTCCCAAGGGACCTCCTTATCTAAATTGTTGCAATTACTTATTTGCTTATCTCAAAAGTGTTACAAAGTATCTTAGTTGCACCTGGTGACTGTTCTGGGCTCTCTCAAAAGCCAATTAAGTTAGAAACTTTGTTTCTTTTTCTGGCTGTTCAGTGCAGAGAAAAACTGGACTTTTCAGTACAAATGAGGGACTGCAGGTTGAGCTGTTAAAAAGCAGGACTGTCCCGCACAAAAGGGACAATTCTAAAAAAACTGGATCAGGTCAACAAAACCAAGAACATCTGACCTTCTCCATATAAGGGGTGTCAACCTGTATTGGGGTTGGAACCAAAGACTCTAAACCCTTAAATCCACACCAATGTGCATGCAATCTAAAGTGACACAATGTTTCTTAAAAGAATAGTACCATCAGTTATCATGCTACAAGTAATACTATTTTTTTACTGGAACCGTATTGTAAAAGTTTTCAAATAATGTTTACAATTTTCTCCACAAATTTACAGAAAATCACATACCATAATTGTATCTTGTCAGCGCTATATAAATGATGATGATGATGATAATGATGAAGACAATGCACTATTATGAAGCTCTACTCACATTCTTTATTATCTCTAAATGAAGTATTCACCCAGCAGGTATCCTGGGAAAACATGGCATATTATAGCTATAGCTTTAGGTACTACAATGGGCGCCAGTATTGCCCCAACTCTCTGCTTATATATAAGAGGGAACAGGGACTTGTTTTAACAAAGACTTACTGCATAGACATATAATAATATATCTTCACAAACTCTTTGGAAAAACTGAGCTTGAGACGTCTGGCAAAAGAAAAGCACAATACAGGGTAAGGAGGTTTACTGGCTCTTGGTTATCCATCACGACGAATTCCGACGATGTTTGGAAAACATGATCAAAAATGGTTGTTTGGACTTGGGTACGTTTACTTTCAAAACTCTGCAAATGAGACCAAAAATAAAGATGATTTCTAATTTTGCATTAAAACTTTTTGCATTAAAACTTTAACTTGTATGCTAATTGTTGACTTATTTTGACAGGAGTGAGATCGGGTATGGGCCAACCAAACTTTGGGAATATCCAAGAAATCAACCCATCAAACCCAATTCGGGATACAGGTGGAGGGCTCAAATAAAAAATTTCATCTGAGGATTTGTTGATAGCCCTACAATTTATTTGCTGTGGGGCCCAGTTACACCACTGATTTGATTGACATGTCAGGTTGGATATTAGCAGTGTCGGACTGGGATGCCAGGGGCCCACAAGAAAACTTTGGATCGTGGGCCGACTTTCTAAACTATTATTTCTCCTCTCCTCACTTAACCTCTCTATTCTCCTAGGCATTTATATTTGCTTACTATACTATAAATAGATAGGGAATGACCATGAAATAGTCCAAATGGTTAGAAGCAGGAGGGCCCACTGACACCTGGGCCTACCGGGAGTTTTGCTGGTATCCCGGTGGGCCAGTCCGAAGCTGGCTTTTCTTGGTTAGTTTATCGCCTCATTGGTATGGACAGCTGCTAGGACCATTCCTATCCATCGGCTTGTGAGTGGAGGAATTAATTTGCTGGTACTCATGTGACTAGTTTTATTTCCCTTACAGCAAGAACTTTGCAAACATTACCCACACATTTAAAAATTGTAAAACATTTTTTGAGATTTATTTAGGTAAAAATTTGAAATGCAAAAATGGGCATGTTCCTTCAGAACTGGATGGGATGTGTATTTTCAATGTTCTATCTTTACAATTTGAGTTTTTGTAACTTGACTTCAAAAACTGATAGATTTTCCTTTAAGGGATGTTTGAAGCTTAATAATAAAGCTATAGATAATAAAACTTCCACCCAACTGCAGAAAAACTTGAAGGTCTATTTATGGAAATGCACATTTGTATAATGTTAGAGGCTTTCTCTACCTCTATCAATTTTTTTAAAAGATGCAAATGTTTCCTTATTTATAAATTTGTCTCTATCATTTTCAATGGGTCAAAAAACTAAAAAAAACCTTGCATTGAAAAAATGCTTTAAATTTGCCATAGATAGTTTTACATTATAATTTAACAAATGTTTTTGCACTTAATAAATAACATATTATCTAGTGTAATTTGAATTATGGAGCTTTAGCTATAAACATTTTGGAATTGCCGCAAAAATGTAAATGAGATAATTGATAAATAACCCTTCTAGTTTTATTTGCCTTAAAAATATGAAATGGGTTGGTAGACCTATGAAAATAAATTCTGAAAAGAGTTTTTCTACTGTCACATGATTCACTTTTCATATGAGTTTATTTAGCATTAATTCTAGTGTAATTTGAATTATGGAACTTTAGCTATAAACATTTTGGAATTGCCGCAAAAATGTAAATTAGATAATTGATAAATAACCCTTCTAGTTTTTTTTGCCTTAAAAAGGTTGTTAGACCTATGAAAATAAATTCTGCAAAGAGGTTTTCTACTGTCACATGATTCACTTTTCATATGAGTTTATTTAGCAGTAAATTAGCATCCCTTTAAATATACCTCCCTGATAAATTAGAGATTAGTATATGAAAAAAGAGAGGCCGGTTTATACATTTTTGAGATTGAGGGGACAAAACACAATTGCAAAAAATAGGGGAAAACAAAATTAGTTTTTTTTTCTGTGACTGCATTTATTCTCAAGCACTTCCCTAAGAAAAAAACTCAGACAGAATAGCCAAGGTTGTGTTATGTCAAAGAAAAAAAAAATCACACGCAAATGAAAATCACAATCTTTCATTAATTTCTAGGGATGAATGGACCTGAGACAGATTTGCCATGTTTTGTGTGTTTTGTGTTTTGTGTTTTTGTTTGTTTTAGTGGAGAATAATTGCCCACTGCATTTGGCTCAAGAGAAAAAAAAAAATTAACATTCGCCAAAATTTTGTTTTGAGAATTTTTCGGCACTGCTACCAAAAATCCTGACTGTGTTTAAATAAATTTCCGCTGACTTCTATAGAAACCAGGCAGCTCATATTTGCCCAGTTATTTTCATGTATTTTTTCCTTTAATACATAGTTGATTAATAAATAATACATTCTTTAATAAATCATGAATATTCAGGTTTTATATACAGCAATTCTTGTAAATAACTGTCCTGATGAATACACCCTTTTGTAGCATTAAAATTATTTTTCCAGGTCTATAGTGTATCTTTCTTGTATGTAGATAAGAAATGGGGAAGAATGCAGAGATCCCCTGTTGCAACCATTATTCATTATTTATTATTTAATGAAAAGAATTTAGAAATGATCTTTAGGGGCATTTATCAAGGGTCGAATTTCGAGGTGATGGGAGTTTTTTTAAACTCCCATCATCTCGAAATATAAAAAGAGACCAACTGAAATTTATTAAAAAAATTTTAATTTTTATTATTCGAGTGAATAGGTTGTATTCGATTGTTTGAATCGAATCAGATCGTATTCGATCAAATTCGATTAGAAGTATTTTAAAGAAAAAATGGGAATTTTCAAAGTCCACCAAATGACTCCAAATATGTTCCAGGTTGTCCCCTATAGGCTAAAACAGCAATTGGGCAGGTTTTAGATGGCGAATAGTCAAAGTCGAAGAGATAGTACATGATAAATTCGATATTCGAATTTTTGATTTTTTTTAAAATTCAAATCAAATTTGGACTATTCCCAGGTCGAAGTACACAAAAAATTACTGGAACATCGAATTTTATTTCATTCGAAAATTCACCTTGACCTTTGATAAATCTGCCCCTAAAATTAGCTCAAAATTTGAATTTAAAAATGAAATCTGTCCCTTATTGTGGCCATTAAGACAATACACATACATATACATAAGCAGCAACCCAACAGATGCACCCAAGCTGGTATGTTCAGGAGTGAACCAACAGGCACTTTCATGAGAACACAATGTCCAAAAGACAGGGAAAAACCTCAGTATATCAGAAATTGTCCAAAAAACTGTAACTGCTCCAAATACCATAGACGCATCATATTTTCATTGCATTGCTCAGATTCTCAGCTTTCAAAGTATCTCAACGCTTAAAATGAGGTTAATGCGTCACTAAAAAACATAAAAAAAACCCAAGGCAACAGGCCAAATACAAATTGCAGTTTGGGCTTGAGGCAGATGTAAAGTGTAATGGGGCAGTGGTTGAGAAATGTATATTTTATTGGGTATGGAAGAATAAAAATTACAAAAGAAGCAATTGGTTTAATATATGAGATATTTGTTGGCATATCCTTTCATTAATAACCATGGTATGAACCAATCATAGTTGATGGGGCCAAAACAAAAGACCCCGCTGCCCCAACGTAACATTCTTTGTACGATTTCCAAATGGTATGAATCAGTGAGTTACATATTTTGAGAAAGAAGCGAGGGGGTCTTACGAGGTCACACGATCTCAACCATGTGACATTGATGCAGGGGGTAGAGCAGAGTTCAGCAGAATGGGTTGGGTTCAGGTACAGAGGGGCCTGACATGGAATACCTTTAAACTGGAGCATGCATTTATGCTATAAGTCAAAATAACTTGCTGCCAATGAGTTATGAGTTATGTTGGCATAATGAATCTATGATGCACTCCCCCGCTTAAATACCACATTGACGAACCTACTTATTTATGAAAGCACGTTGAACAATATAGGTTTAATTTAACAGGTAGAGGGCAATGTGTCAAGTGTAAAAAGGCACCCTGTTGTCCTGTGAGTTGCACCATAAGGCATCCCTAGAATGGAGTTAATCGGGGCATGGTTTAGGGGCATGGTTTATCTTTCAGACTGCAATTGGCTTGGGGGACTCTTTCCTCCAAATGGCTGACCACTGTCTAAGGCAGGGGTCCCCAACTTTATTTTACATATGAGTCACATTCAAAAGTAAAAAGAGTTGTGCAGCAACAAAAGCATAACAAAGGTTCCTGGGGGTGACATATAAAGGATATGATTGGCTATTCATTTGCTCTGTGTGGACTGGCAGCCTACAGGAGGCCATAAACCTGTTTTTATGCAACAAAAACTCGCCTACAAGCCAGGAATATAATAAACAAACACCTGCTTTGAGGCCACTGGGAGCAACATCCAAGGGGTTGGTGAGCAATGTGATGCTCACAAGCCTCTAGTTGGGGACCATTGGTCTAAGGGTTAGAGTTCACTGCCTACAGGGTAAGTCAAGGCTGTGTTGGACCATGGGATGCCTTAACCCCTATCCAAAATCACACAATAAATAAGGAAACAAATAATCACTCCAGGCTCATATAAAACCATGTTTTAAATGCCTTTGAGTCAAACATGGGCAAAATGCATTAAACTAGGTATTTCCATATATTGCTATGACAGCTTTCAAATGAGTGTCGCTGACTCCTTCTAAAAAGCAAAAGCTCTGTAAGGCTACACATGTATTGTTATCTTTATATTTTTATTACTCATATTTCTATTCAGGCCTCTAATATTCATATTCCAGTCTCTTGTTCAAATCAGTGCATGGTTACTAGGGGAATTTCAACCCTAGCTACCAGATTGCTTGAATGCAAATTGAAGAGCTGCCGAATAAAAAGCTACATAGCTCAAAAACCTTTAATAATAAAAAATGAAAACCAATTGCTTCAGAATATTCCTCTCTATATCATACTAAAAGTTGTCCCAAACGTGACCAACCCCTGTAATTTACATAATTCTGGAAAATGTTAAATTCTTACAAATGGATCTGGAAGTCCTCAGTGATCTCAGGAAGAAGCACAGACCTTAAAATGCATGTGTATAGGTGGAAATACTGAATTGTATATACCGAACTTATGCACCAGCCCAGAGGTTCAGTTGCCCTATAACAGTAATGATCCAGGCCTTCAAGGTTGTCCCCAGCAGCTCTCCGTCTTGGATCTTGTTAGTGAAAAAAGACTGGTAAAAAAAGCAAGGTCTATCATGAATAGACTTATCCTCCTTCACTCATCTGTCACTGTTTCACTTGGAAATTAACTGTTCAGAAATGCACGTTGAAAGGCTTCAGGCCTTTCCTAGCTGGAGAACATTGTTATCAAAGCCCAATCTGGCAACAGAAGATCTCTGTGATTATGAATTTTATTAAAATTCTAACTTGCATTCTTACTATAACCTGAGAAAATCTTAGCAAAAAAAAAAAAATACCCTTGAATTTAAATAGTTTCAGATTCACAACAATCTCGAAAAATCAAATAAAAATAAATCAGCAACTAAAACCTGGGAAGGGTCTGTAAAAGTCTGTAAAAGGAAGTATATTTTCAACATTCAAGCTATTTTTTTTAAAATTTATATTTTTGCCCTTTTATTCCAGCAAGTGGCTCCACTTTGGCTGCCTCCTCCTTTCCCGTCTTTTTTCCCCCACTTTTCCAAAGTCGTAACATAGTGTTCATGGAGCAGAATGATGAATGTAGCAGGTTCTAGGTTCTAGTTGTTCAAGTTCATCAACAATCCTGATGTTGTTGACCATCTCTTTGACAGCTTCCCTAGTGGTACAGGTATGGGATCTCTATAGCAGAAAACCAATATCCAGAAAGCTCCAAATTACAAAGGCCATCTCCAATAGACTCAAAATGCATTGGGTCCTGGGTTCAAGGCCAAATGAAGACAAAGCACAAATGATTATGTGCAAGTTGTTGATCACCAATTATCCTAATATTGATGAACATATCTTTGCTAGCTTCCCTGGTGGTACTGGTATGGGATCTCTTATCCAGAAACCCAGTATCCAGAAAGCTCCAAATTACAGGAAGGCCATCTCCAATAGTCTTAAAATGCATCAGGTCCTGGGTTCAAGTCGAACAAGGACAAAACCCAATAGGATATGTGCATGTTGTTGATCACCAACTATCCTGATATTGATGAACATCTCTTTGCTATCTTCCCTGGTGGTACTGGTATGGGATCTCTTATCCAGAAACCCAGTATCCAGAAAGCTCCAAATTACAGGGAGCACATCTCCAATAGACTCAAAATGCATCAGGTCCTGGGTTCAAGTCGAACAAGGACAAAACCCAATAGGGTATGTGCATATTGTTGATCACCAACTATCCTGATATTGATGACCATCTCTTTGCCAACTTCCCGATTAGTACAGGTATGGGATCCCTTATCTGGAATCCCACTATCCAGAGAGCTCCAAATTACTGCAAGACCCTCAATTTTTAATTATTTCCTTTTTCAAATGATAAAACAGTACCTTATACTGAAAACTCTAACTCAGATATTACTAATTTATACTGGTGTCTAAACAATCCTATTGGGTTTATGTTTGGCTTTTGGAATAATCATTAACTAAAACTCATCCCTGTATGAAGTGGCTGAAATATATTGTTCTAGTTATTGCATTTGCAAGAGATCCATGGCTCTGGAACAGAAACTCACCTAAGGCCAGTGTGTCTTAGAGATACCTGCTCATGTTAGGAATTCACTGACACATAGAACGGCTTCAATATGGGCTGGGCCTTTTTGGTTGTAGGCCAAATAGCTGCCAGCATAACTCACCTTTCTCCCTTTGAAGCTGTCAGAGTATAAGTAACTTAAGCATCTCACATCTGACACATTCTTCTCATTTGGTTGCCGAAGTACAGGTGTAAAGCAGTATCATCAAAAGTAAGTGATATTTAATATATTTTATTTCAGCTGTTGTTGGTCTGTCATGCTCTTATGCACAGAAGAAGGAATGAAAGAAGTGAAATTTTCCTGGTTTTGCACTGATTTATGTTTTTTTTTTTGCCATTTATTTGATTTATTGGTCCAAGGATGGGAAGGAAAAATGAAATGTAGGATCTTCTTAAGTATCAGTTTTTCAGTAGATGTTGGAGTTTTGTTCAGTTTGAAATAGTTTTTAATACATGTAGCCCTATATCATTTTTAAATTATTGTTGTGCAGTTTTGGAAGAGAATAGAGATGGTGCCTATAGTAACAGTGGGATAATAGTCTCTGGGAAGGGAGTGTGACTGTGGGATAGCAGGTATAATAGGGAGAGATGGTGTCTATAGTAACAGTGGATAATAGTCTCTGGGAAGGGAGTGTGACTGTGGGATAGCAGGTATAGTAGGGAGAGATGGTGCCTATAGTAACAGTGGATAATAGTCTCTGGGAAGGGAGTGTGACTGTGGGATAGCAGGTATAATAGGGGGAGATGGTGCCTATAGTAACAGTGGATAATAGTCTCTGGGACTGTGGGATAGCAGGTATAGTAGAGAGAGATGGTGCCTATAGTAACAGTGGATAATAGTCTCTGGGACTGTGGGATAGCAGGTATAGTAGAGAGAGATGGTACCTATAGTAACAGTGGATAATAGTCTCTGGGAAGGGAGTGTGACTGTGGGATAGCAGGTATAGTAGGGAGAGATGGTACCTATAGTAACAGTGGATAATAGTCTCTGGGAAGGGAGTGTGACTGTGGGATAGCAGGTATAGTAGGGAGAGATGGTGCCTATAGTAACAGTGGATAATAGTCTCTGGGAAGGGAGTGTGACTGTGGGATAGCAGGTATAGTAGGGAGAGATGGTGCCTATAGTAACAGTGGGATAATAGTCTCTGGGAAGGGAGTGTGACTGTGGGATAGCAGGTATAGTAGGGAGAGATGGTATCTATAGTAACAGTGGGATAATAGTCTCTGGGAAGGGAGTGTGACTGTGGGATAGCAGGTATAGTAGGGAGAGATGGTGCCTATAGTAACAGTGGGATAATAGTCTCTGGGAAGGGAGTGTGACTGTGGGATAGCAGGTATAGTAGGGAGAGATGGTGCCTATAGTAACAGTGGGATAATAGTCTCTGGGAAGGGAGTGTGACTGTGGGATAGCAGGTATAGTAGGGAGAGATGTGCCTATAGTAACAGTGGATAATAGTCTCTGGGAAGGGAGTGTGACTGTGGGATAGCAGGTATAGTAGGGAGAGATGGTGCCTATAGTAACAGTGGGATAATAGTCTCTGGGAAGGGAGTGTGACTGTGGGATAGCAGGTATAGTAGGGAGAGATGGTGCGTATAGTAACAGTGGGATAATAGTCTCTGTGAAGGGAGTGTGACTGTGGGATAGCAGGTATAGTAGGGAGAGATGGTGCCTATAGTAACAGTGGATAATAGTCTCTGGGAAGGGAGTGTGACTGTGGGATATCAGGTATAGTAGGGAGAGATGGTGTCTATAGTAACAGTGGGGATAATCGTCTCTGGGAAGGGAGTGTGACTGTGGGATAGCAGGTATAGTAGGGAGAGATGGTGACTATAGTAACAGTGGATAATAGTCTCTGGGAAGGGAGTGTGACTGTGGGATAGCAGGTATAGTAGGGAGAGATGGTGCCTATAGTAACAGTGGATAATAGTCTCTGGGAAGGGAGTGTGACTGTGGGATAGCAGGTATAGTAGGGAGAGATGGTATCTATAGTAACAGTGGATAATAGTCTCTGGGAAGGGACTGTGACTGTGGGATAGCAGGTATAGTAGGGAGAGATGGTGCCTATAGTAACAGTGGGATAATAGTCTCTGGGAAGGGAGTGTGACTGTGAGATAGCAGGTATAGTAGGGAGAGATGGTGCCTATAGTAACAGTGGGGATAATAGTCTCTGGGAAGGCAGTGTGACTGTGGGATATCAGGTATAGAAGGGAGAGATGGTGCCTATAGTAACAGTGGATAATAGTCTCTGGGAAGGGAGTGTGACTGTGGGATAGCAGGTATAGTAGGGAGAGATGGTGCCTATAGTAACAGTGGATAATAGTCTCTGGGAAGGGAGTGTGACTGTGGGATAGCAGGTATAGTAGGGAGAGATGGTGTCTATAGTAACAGTGGGATAATAGTCTCTGGGAAGGGAGTGTAACTGTGGGATAGCAGGTATAGTAGGGAGAGATGGTGCCTATAGTAACAGTGGGATAATAGTCTCTGGGAAAGGAGTGTGACTGTGGGATAGCAGGTATAGTAGGGAGAGATGGTGGCTATAGTAACAGTGGATAATAGTCTCTGGGAAGGGAGTGTGACTGTGGGATAGCAGGTATAGTAGGGAGAGATGGTGTCTATAGTAACAGTGGATAATAGACTCTGGGAATGGAGTGTGACTGTGGGATAGCAGGTATAGTAGGGAGAGATGGTGCCTATAGTAACAGTGGGATAATAGTCTCTGGGAAGGGAGTGTGACTGTGGGATAGCAGGTATAGTAGGGAGAGATGGTGCCTATAGTAACAGTGGATAATAGTCTCTGGGAAGGGAGTGTGACTGTGGGATAGCAGGTATAGTAGGGAGAGATGGTGCCTATAGTAACAGTGGATAATAGTCTCTGGGAAGGGAGTGTGACTGTGGGATAGCAGGTATAGTAGGGAGAGATGGTGCCTATAGTAACAGTGGATAATAGTCTCTGGGAAGGGAGTGTGATTGTGGGATAGCAGGTATAGTAGGGAGAGATGGTGCCTATAGTAACAGTGGGATAATAGTCTCTGGGAAGGGAGTGTGACTGTGGGATAGCAGGTATAGTAGGGAGAGATGGTGGCTATAGTAACAGTGGATAATAGTCTCTGGGAAGGGAGTGTGACTGTGGGATAGCAGGTATAGTAGGGAGAGATGGTGCCTATAGTAACAGTGGATAATAGTCTCTGGGAAGGGAGTGTGACTGTGGGATAGCAGGTATAGTAGGGAGAGATGGTGCCTATAGTAACAGTGGATAATAGTCTCTGGGAAGGGAGTGTGACTGTGGGATAGCAGGTATAGTAGGGAGAGATGGTGCCTATAGTAACAGTGGATAATAGTCTCTGGGAAGGGAGTGTGATTGTGGGATAGCAGGTATAGTAGGGAGAGATGGTGCCTATAGTAACAGTGGGATAATAGTCTCTGGGAAGGGAGTGTGACTGTGGGATAGCAGGTATAGTAGGGAGAGATGGTGTCTATAGTAACAGTGGGATAATAGTCTCTGGGAAGTGAGTGTGACTGTGGTATAGCAGGTATAGTAGGGAGAGATGGTGTCTATAGTAACAGTGGGATAATAGTCTCTGGGAAGGGAGTGTGACTGTAGAGAAGCAGGTATAGTACGGTAAATGTTACTTTTTACAAGTGTTGGTGAAATACAACCATCCAACTGACAGGAGATTCCCGAATTTGTAGTTCAACAATAGCTGAAGGGCCATAAATAGAAAATGTTTTAATATATAAATAATTAGACTCTTGGAAATCTCATTTGTTAGTTGCCCCAGCACTGCTAAAGACATACTTGTTTAAAAATTGCATATGATCTGATGCCACTATATTAGGCACAGTCAAGCCTTCTTCTCTTCAGTTAGCATCTTTAGCACCATAATTATAGTCATTAGATAATGGGATACCCATTTGCAGATTCACTAATAAGTTTACTAATGTTAAATACATTTTATTTGTTTTATTTATTAATAGAGTGGGGCAGAACTTACGCCCAGACCACTACGTGTCTGGAATGATGAAGAAGAGGGAAGTGTTGCCCATTTTATTTGCCTTAACAGGACTACTGCTTTCATGTAAGTTACCGCGTGTTTATAATCCCTTGCAACTGTATGCCTATTGGCATCATTTTTAATAAATTACTTTTTTGCACAGTTGCCTTCGGTCATGAGCAGTGGCCGCCATTTTGCTTGCCTTTTCAGAAATCCCTAGAGTTGTGCAATGTATTTTTTGTTTTCTAGATGGCACTGTGCTTGTCTTTAGAGAATATCCAAGTCAAAACTCTTTGGCACTTATGTGAACAGAAATGAATGATAATGATAAATCAATGTAACAAAAAACAAACTATATTTTAAATGAAATGTAACTCTTTAATTTTCCAGATCAATATGCAGAGGCGCAGGAGGTAACATTCGTAAGTATCACCTTATGCCCTTATCACGTTACAGTGCTATAAATTAAACAGGCTCATTGGGACTCTATGAGAGCTCATTTATTAACA
Organism: Xenopus laevis; assembly: GCF_017654675.1. Lineage (NCBI taxonomy): Eukaryota > Metazoa > Chordata > Amphibia > Anura > Pipidae > Xenopus > Xenopus laevis. Next base: position 121,344,551 of record NC_054387.1, on the reverse strand, counting down.
TGGGTATAACTGCCTTAGTGCTGTAGCCCATAGCAACCAATCAGAAGCTAACTGCCCAATGGTTATTCTTGGAGCACATTTCCAAACCAGGAAACACAAATTTCATCCATGGCCAAACTTCCATTGGCGGAGTAGGTGCCAGTGCCCATTTATTTTTTGATATAGAAATTGTTTATCATTAGTTTAATAGTATTCAGTAAATAGGGGCACAGAAGTTCTTGCACAGGATTCTCCAAGGCTTTTGTTCCCTTTGCAGCTTTTTGGTCAAATTTCCCAATTAGAATGGAGTGTAGCAAAGCTCCCTTGGTCTAAAAAACTATAGCAGCCAATCAGATGTTTGCTTTCATTGTTCAAGCTACAGGAATCCAGTAAATGGTAACAGCTGATTGGCTGCTATGGGTTTCAGGATCTGGCTAACTCTGTACAGGATCAGGTGACGAAGGGGGAACGCCCCCGAAACGTTGTGACGCAATAAACGTACCAGGGGTTGCACCCCGGTTTGAATCACTTTGTGTGCCAGCCTGCATTGTTTTTCAGGATCTGGGGAAACCTGAAACCTGTGGGAAGGGCAAGTAATATTTTCAAAATGTTGAAGAAATATGTTAGGCTGCTTACGTTGCTATAAGTAGGGTGCTTTGTTTTCTTCGTTCCGTGTTCCTGCATGGGAAACAGCCAATGGTTTTGTTTAAAAGCCGTTGTATTGGGAATTACTCTAATACCAAGCTGCCATACAGCTGACGTGTACAAAAGGACAAATACATAAATTATACTGTTTGGAAGGAAAAAAAATGTGAAGACGCTTTCCAGGCAAGGTGAGGCAGATTCCTCCAATACCATTTGTCTCGTACTGCTTCGGGCAAGGAGGAACATTTGTTTCAATTGATTTATTTCAAATATGTTAAAAGGGGCCATATGTGTTTTTTTGTAACATTCTAAGGGGTCAGACATAGTGTTATTACTTATACCTTACATAACGTGACTCTATCCTTGCAAGCCCAATTCCGAGTGTATAAATGTGTCTCCCCATAATTTCCAAAGGGCCACAGGTGAGGTGGATAGAAATAAGTCACTCAACCACCCCATTAATTATAATATATAATATTCCAGCAGTGCCTGGAAGAGCCATTCAAAAAAAAAAATGGAACGTGATACTATTTCCCGTAGGCTAGTGGCTCTGATCTTGAGTGTATACAGTATGCAGGTACCGTAGCATAAATCAGAACAGAGCTGCTGCTATTTGCTGTAAGGGAAATAAAAACAGTCACATGAATACCAGTAAATGAATTCCCCCACTCACAAGCCGATAGATAGGAATGGTCCTAGCAGCTGCCCATACCAATGAGGTGATAAACTAACCAAGAAAAGCCTGATATCCAACCTGACATGTCAATCAAATCAGTGGCGTAACTAGATGTAACTGGGCACCGCAGCAAATTAATTTTAGGGCCTTCAACAAATCCAAACCCCTGAATCAGACGAATTTTTTTATTTGAGCCCTCCACCTGTTTCACCGAATTGGGTTTAATGGGTTGATTTCTTGGATATTCCCAAAGTTGGCCCATACCCGACCTCACTCCTGTCGAAATAAGTCAACAATTAGCACACAAGTTAAATGATCTTCATGATTACCACCATCCTGTTTATTTTTTTAAGAAATGCAAAATTAAAAATCATCTTTATTTTTGGTCTCATTTGCAGAGTTTTGAAAGTAAAAGTACCCAAGTCCAAACAGCCATTTTTGATCATGTTTTCCAAACATCGTCGGAATTAGTCATGATGGACAACCAAGAGCCAGTAAGCCTCCTTACGCTTTATTGTGCTTTTCTTTTGCCAGACTTCTCAAGCCCAGTTTTTCCAAAGAGTTTGTTAAGAAGCATGACAAAGGGGCTGATATACTAAATAAATTACAGATTCCTTATAAATAGCCAGTACAAGATATGACATATCTAGTTCCTTGCAAAATGTATATTTTGTATCAGTATATCAGGTGCTATATTATGGATATCTATGCAGTAAGTCTTTGTTAAAATAAGTTCCTGTATACAGACAGTTGGGGCAATACTAAAAATAAAAAGAGAAGGCGCACACCCTTCAAATCGAATTACAGGGTGCTAATCCATAGGTGACTCCCCATAAGGGTCTCCATAACGAAATACAACTACTGCAGATAATGTATAGCACACCCGATTTGAAAAGCAAAATTAATTTATTGCAAAAAAGAAGAAAAAAATAAGCAATTTGGGGCAATACTGGCGCCCATTGTAGTACCTAAAGCTATAGCTAAAATATGCCGTGTTTTCCCAGGATACCTGCTGGGTAAATATTTAATTTTGAGATAATGAAGAATGTGAGAAGAGCTTCATAATAGTGCATTGTCTTCGAAACAATTACAAAAAAAAGGAGACTACGCACCCAATAAATTCTTTGAAACCTGAATAATGCCATAACGAGATACTTCCCTTAGATAGCTAACATTTAATTTTTTGTTACTGAGTCTCAAAATGTTTCTTACAAAACCTTTTATTTTTCATTTTAGTGCGTCTCATACGCCGTCAGTCGTAAGTATACTAGACAGTGGTATGTTTACTATGTGAGTTAAATGTAAGAACGATCCAGTGACAATACATTAATTGCTCTGTTTCTGTGATTTGCAGCTGACCAGTACTGTTCAGGAGTACCTGGAATGTGAGTGTACTTTTCATTTAGTTCTATTATTTAAACAAATAATTCTTCATTTTGTAAACACAGTTAGGCTTTCAATGTTTTTTACTAGCATAGCACGCCAAAATGCAGAAAGACCTCTTGTATGGGAAAACTCCTGGGTTCCAAGCATTTCAGACAATGGAACGGATTCTATTCTATGAGTAGAATATCTCGTACCGTATATACTTGAGTATAAGACGTCCCGAGTATAAGCCGAGGTACCTAATTTTACCTCCAAAAACTGGGAAAGCTTATTGACTCGAGTATAAGTCGAGGGTGAGAAATGCAGCAGCTTCTGGTAAGTTTCAATCAAAAAATTGAGGGTTTCTGCTCCCATTGGAGGTGCCGGTGTCTCGTTTTTGGATGCCGGCGACCATTCTTGGACACCGGCGAATATTCTTGGAGACTATTCTTGGACGCCGGCGACTATTCTTGGATGCCGGTGACTATTCTTAGGCACCGGCGACTATTCTTGGATGCCGACGACTATTCTTAGGCGCCGGCGACTATTCTTAGACCGTTTTTGCGCTTGACCCGAGTATAAGCCGAGGTAGAGTTTTTCAGCATATTTTGGGGGCTGAAAAACTCGGCTTCTACTCGAGTATATATGGTAATTCTCATAGAGGTCTACGGGAATTTTGGAATTGAATTAAGAGACAAATTTTTCTCATCAAATTAAATCAGGGCCAGTAGATCTCATAGAAATGTATTGGGCATGCACACTCAAAATAAATGTTTTGCAAACAACAATAAAAAATATCTTTATATTTCAAATAGTAAAAAATACATGAAAAAATTGTGGTTCAGTTTAATACATGTACAGCAGTGTAAGGAAATATATACATACCAACTAGCAATATATTTCAAGGCAAAAAAGGGAAACCACCACAAGGGACGGATACACTTGCCCGAGATGAGAATACCCCAACGTTTCGGCACTCAATTCATAGATCTCATACATTTATAGAGACTCTATCACAGATTCACAAAACACATTGCACCCATAGGGGGTAATGAAATAAAAAGAATAGAGTTTGCTACTGGTCTAGTTTCCAATAACATTTGTTGGTAGGTGACATTTAGGGGCAGATTTATCAAGGGTCGAATTTCGAAGTACAAAAAACTTCGAAATTCGACCATTGAATTAAAAAACGTTGAAATCAAATTTTTTCAGCAAATTAGGCAATCCTGCGATCAAATAAAAAAAATGATTAAATAAAAACGATTATATCCTTCGAATCGAACGATTCGAAGGATTTCAGTGATTGATCGAAGGATTTTTATTCGATGTGTAAAGACTTAGAAAATGGTTGTAGGAGGTCCCCATAGGCTAACATAGCACTTCGGCAGGTTTAATTTGGCGAAATGTTGAAGTCGAAGTTTTTTTAAAAAAAGACTTCGATTATCGAATGGTCGAATATTCAAATGATTTTTACTTCGAAATGAAGTTGAAGTAAATTCGAAGTCGTAGTATCCTATTTGATGGTCGAAGTATCCAAAAAATTACTTCGAATTTCGAATTTTTTTACATTGAAAATTCCCTTGAATTCACTTCGACCCTTGATAAATTTGCCCCTTACTGTTCAGCTCTATGAAGTTAAGGACCTGAATGCTTGCTATGGCTTTCTAAACCTGGTATTGTGTTCGTCACCCTTTTTATTACATTACCTGGAGGCTATTGCAGAAAGTTAGAACACTAAACTTTGTGGGTCGGGGGTTAAGATATCCACATCCTGGTCCTCCTTTAAAAAACTAGGGTAAAGTTATGGGATTCCTTATCCGGAAACCCATTATCCAGAAAGTTCTGAATTCAAGGAAGGCCATTTCCCATACAGTACATTCTATTATAAGAAAATAAATCCATTTAAAAAAATGATTTCCTTTTTCTATGTATTAATAAAACAGTACCTTTTACTTGATGTTTACTAAGCTTGCATGACTCCATATTGGTGGCAAGACAATCCTACTGAGTTTATTATGTTATATGTTTAAATGTGGTTTAGGCGACAATGCATGGAGATTCACAGATTATTATTATTATCCCTATCTGAAAAGCACTCGGTCTCAAACATTCTGGATAATAGATCCTAGACCTGTATTTTACAGAGTGAGATCATAAAGTTCACAGCGCACAAAAACAGATGGCTCCCTCTTAACCAGTTAAAACCAGTACATCTGCATGGCCAAATTTCTGTGAATTCAAGAAAATATTTAAAAACATTTGCACTTTACAAAAGCAGTCGTATGTTCTTTAGTTCTCTGAACTCCCTTGAGGCAATAGCTGAAATTGTCTTTAGAATTTCACTAAGAATAAGACTCACACTATTTCTTGTTGACTTCAAATATTTTTAGCCAAGACTTGGACCCCATTTTGGAAGGTGGCTTGACTGATGAAAATGCCTGTGAGAATACACTGAGGCAGTATGCATGTGCGTCGGTAAGTCTGGGTTTTTCTTGTTGCTTCTATAGAACTGTGACTTATTTTTAAGTATACCATAGTATCCTCCTTTTTACAGCAGGTACTGTACTGCTAAGAAAACTATAATCTATGTCTAAGTACAGTTGGGGTTATCACCTCCTTTTTCTGCAACTAAAGTGAACAGCAGGAAGGAGCATATATGGGAGCCACCATGTTGCTGGCCTTGGATAAGTAATTCCCTGTAGATTTCAGTAGAAATATGTAGTGTATATATATATATATATATATATATATATATATATATATATATATATATATATAAACCATTAGGGACATTTTTTATTGAAGTCCATACTAACCAATGCTGAGAACACTCAACAACACTCCATGAGCTAATTAAATTAGGATAAATAGAAGATAAGCTCTGCTTATCCATTGTATTATGTCCCCTTCAATATGCCTTGATTCTTTGATAGGTTTAATAAGATATGGGGTTGTATATTGTAAAAATTATACAAATAAACCAATTAGCAGTTCAATCTAATTACAATGATGAAAGCAAATTTTAGAAGAACATTATGAGTCACCTGTGCCATTGAAACCTCCTTTTTAGATAAGTGTTGGTTAGAAGGAAATTGATTGCTGTAGATGGTCTACATGAGTTTTAAGTATTCCATGTTCTCTCATTCTATCTTAGGTGGGCAAGGCTTCCAACAGTACCGTTTTCTCTATCATTAAATGTTACATCACAAACTCGGATGCCTTTGTCAGCCAACAATCCTTCTCCCTCTTCATCTCCAAACTCAGCCTGGAAACACTGACAGATGTCTTGTATCAAATTGAGGCTCAGGTAAGTTTGGGGCTGTAAATAGCAAGGCTAATCATAATATTGCTACGTATTATAATGCTGAATGTGTAGTATAAACATACAGTTGCATCAGACCATTCAACTTCTTTTTTTAATAAGCTGCAGTTCTCCCTGTTCGTCACAAGATGGAGTACATCCAACAGTGTCTGCCTAAATAGGGCTGCCATATGGCCCCATAAATCCCAACCTTTTTAACACTGTCCAGTGTCACAACTGATCCAAGAATGCCCCAGATTGGACTCAAGTGTCCTGGTTTTCTATCATTATCATCCTCTTGATGATGATGATAAAATATCCATGACATGGAAAGCATGCATTGGTTAATGTTAATATACTGAATAAAGTCCCCCCTCTTGTAAAATTTAAGGATATTATAAGTTACCAAGGAGTTCCATGATGATTTAAAAACCACGAGGCCGAAGGTCATGGAACTCCAAGGTGACTTCTAATATCTTCATATTTTGCAATATTTATTATAATACACACAATTTCAGTGAGTCATGTGAGAGAAGTGACATCAATAAGCTCCAGTTATAACCAATGACATCACTAAGCACAGTTTATAAGGATATAATTTACAGGACATTCATGGCTTTTATGTATTATCCATATATATATGTGTTCATCTGAATATATCTGATATATGTTTTTTTTTAGATCCCTGCCAGTTCAATTACCCCAACTGTCAAGCTCTATTTGTTGAACGCAGTATGGGAAAAAATCCGACATGATCCTGATTGTGCCTGCTCAGTATTTCCAGGCTCTTGGTTCCAAAGGCTGTCTCCGTTCCTCTCTGCAATTCACTCTGACATTTTGAACTGTATGATCAGCATCCCTCTGACCTGCGATGGCTTCCAGACAGTGTAAGTCTTGCATGATGGGGCACCACTGGACCTTAATGTTTTGTATTCTCTTATTAAAATATACTGTGTACAGTTTTATCTTGCTTTGTATGCCCTTGATTTGATTGAGGTGGAACTTTTAAGAATTTAAGATGCCTTATTCATTGGTTGTTTGAGTACAGTCTTCCATATGAGTACTCCTGTCTTTATGTCATAATCCCAACACTACAAAGGTTAAGACGTTTGAGGTCCAACCTCATCTTGTAGACCAAGAGCTTACCCTGCTACAGTTCTAAGGATGTCCAGGAAAGCACAAATATAGCACGCCAAATCAAAATTACCTGTTAAGCTTGTCCTCCCCATCAATGGAATTGGTTAAGGAAGACAAATACCCAGTTTGGAAAATACGGGCAAGGTGAAACAAGAACACTCCCTATTCATAGAGTTTAATCATAGACTATATATAACCATGTGATCACACTAAACCATTATATTTATGCCCAACACAACTAGTAATCCAAAAACAAAATTCAAGTAACCTTCTAAAATAGCCTGTGCCTTCCCAGATGAACTAGAACTTCCAGTATACCCCAACATCTAGGAAGATGGAACATTATAAACGCTACTAGAGGTTTTTATGCTGTATAAACAAAGTGTATGGGTTTACGATAAGAACATTATATTGTGCTGTCCAAGAAACCAAGTGTAATTTCAATATATTGGATATTCTGTAATATGAGATATTTGTTTTTGTTTCCATCTCTTTGTGAGAGATAAAACTGTGTACAGTAAATTCATGTTTGAATACGGGAATACAAAACATTAACAGGTAAAGTCTTGCATGATGGGGCACCACTGGACATTAATGTTATGTGTTTCCTTATTAAAATGTAAATGTAATGTATTCAGCTTTATTTTGAATTGTTCATAGTTTCAGCCTGCCTGTTTTGTCATAATACCAAGACCACAAAAGTCCAAACACCATATTGTAGACCAATATTAGCTTGCCCTGCTTTAGTTCCAAGGATGATCATCAAAGCACAATAAAATCACCCCAAAGTGACCAGGCAATGGAACAATACAGACATAACTAAAGGGGGAACACTACCTATGGTTATTCATGGAATATACATGACCAGGCAATATAAATTTGCCATTATAGCTATGCTAGTCAAAATACATTACTTTGAAACAAGAATCCCGAGGTTGTTCCTCCCTAGATGAACTAGAAATTCCAGTACAGGTATGGGATCCGACATCCAGAAACCCATTATCCAGATCTCCCATAGACTCCATTTTATCCAAATAATCCAAATTTTAAAACAAGATTTCCTTTTTTTCTGTAATGAAACAGGACCTTGTACTTGATCCAAACTAAGATATGATTAATCCTTATTGGATGCAAAACCAGCCAATTGTGTTTATTTAAAGTTTAAAGGATTTTCTAGTAGACTTAAGATATGAAGATCCAAATTATGGAAAGATCCATTATCTGGAAGACCCCAGGTCCCGAGCATTTTGGATAACAGGTCCCACACCTCTATAGTCAACATCTGGGTAGATGGCTCATTATATGAACTACTAGGGGTGTTTCTATATATTAAATGTTCTGTAATAACTATCATGTATTTTTGTTTTCCTCTATCCTTTACAGTGTGGATTCTTTACACTTGGCTTACCCCACCCTTAGTAACACTACAAGAGAAACCGTTGGACACTGGATTTCACAGTTCCTTAGGAGATACAGTAAGTTATGAGAAGATTCTGGACAACGCAGCTTCAGACACTGGTGGATATTTCAAATAAAGGAATGGGTGCGGCTCACCAAAAGTCTTTGTTGGTTTAATTCCACGGGTTATCCTGTGTTCGATATCCCAAATCAATGTATCAATAATGCAGTTAGTTGTGGAACAAACCCAAGGCAGCAAGTTGACTGCAATACTCAAAACAACATGTTTCGGGCGGAGACCTTTGTCAAGTGTAAAGGAACATTTGAAAAAGCAAACATTTAAAACCTCACGTGACTCATCCAGTGCATCATGGGTAAACCATTAACCATTTAGTTAACCATTACATATTACATTCAATTAAGGTGCATTATGCTAAAGTGCAACGTGAATAAATACATTTACATTAATTTACATTTACATTAATAAGGATGCATCAAATAACCATTGCATCAATTATCATGACCTCAATCCATATATAATACATAATAATATTACGTGTAATTAATCCATTAAAATTCCAATTCATATAGTGAGTACATATTAATAACCCAATAAATTCCATAAAGATACATTTAAAATCCAGGTAACTGCTTGATCCAGCCTAACCTGTAAAAAATAGGGAAAATGCCATTAAGGCCTATCCAATCACTTGCAATATACTTGCTCAAATAGATAATACATGGATACAAGTTTCTGTAGCTGAAAAGTCGTGAGCATATAATTGAGTAGGAACAATGTTGCAAAAATAAATATAAATATAAATGCTAAACTGGCACAACATAGTTACAAAACGCAAGTGATTGGATAGGCCTTAATGGCATTTTCCCTATTTTTTACAGGTTAGGCTGGATCAAGCAGTTACCTGGATTTTAAATGTATCTTTATGGAATTTATTGGGTTATTAATATGTACTCACTACATGAATTGGAATTTTAATGGATTAATTACACGTAATATTATTATGTATTATATATGGATTGAGGTCATGATAATTGATGCAATGGTTATTTGATGCATCCTTATTAATGTAAATGTAAATTAATGTAAATGTATTTATTCACGTTGCACTTTAGCATAATGCACCTTAATTGAATGTAATATGTAATGGTTAACTAAATGGTTAATGGTTTACCCATGATGCACTGGATGAGTCACATGAGGTTTTAAATGTTTGCTTCTTCAAATGTTCCTTTACACTTGACAAAGGGCTCCGTCCGAAACATGTTGTGTAACTCTACCTCCCAATAAAGAGTATTGCAGTCAACTTGCTGCCTTGAGTTTGTTCCACAACTAACTGCATTATTGATTCAAACACTGGTGGAACACACCAGTAATAATATGCTCAAAGTTTCTTCCAGTTTTAGTAAATCAAGGCAATCAATCAGCAGGTCGAATATGTTGTCCTGCTGTTTGAAAGCCAACATCTGGCTATGTTGCCTTGAGTTACAAGACATGGAGCAAACTTGGTGCTTGTTAATCATTAGCCCATATGTTTAAGCACAGAGAGACCTTACTCAGTACAGCTGCGGGGTTCATTATCCGGAAATCCATTATCCAGAAAGCTTTGAATTATGGCAAGGACATCTCCCAAAGACTCCATTATAATGAATTTTTTTCACATTTTTAAAAATGATTTCCGTTTCTCAGTACCTTGTACTTGATCCCGACTAAGATATAATTAATCCTTATTGGCAAAACAATCCTATTAGGTTTTATTTAATATTTAAATTATGTTTAGTAGACTTAAGGTATGCAATCCAAATTACAGAAATATCCCTTATCCAGAAAGCCCCAGATCTTGAGCATTCTGCATAAAAGGTCCCATACCTGTACTATGCTAGTCATATAATCACTTAGCTAGCCCAAACTGCAATAGACTTGACCAATATCTCACATCAAATCAAAGTGACCAATGATGTGCACCCAGTTTACAGTGCATTTCTTGCAGTTAGTGGGGGGTACATAATTCTGCACACATTCAAAGATGCTGGAATTTTTGGAGAAAAAGGATTGTAGGGTAAACAGGGTACAAAAAATATTTGCACCTTTGCATCTGTTAGCAAATTATCTTAAAGGCTCATATCTTGACAGTGCAGAGACAGATACACTAACGAGGGCAGAGGCAAGGCTTTATAGTAAATAGCTTCCACAATGATTTTTCACCCATCTTTATGTATTGTAAGGTTTATAAAATGCATGTTTAGTCATGATGATGAAATTTATACATCCATTGTTGATATGGACCAATATGTTCAAGTTGGGCAAGTAGCTCAGTAAAAATGTACAAAGAAAGAGCACAGAAAGAAATGTCCCTACATTATACAAGGTTAACCTTTTTTATTAAAGTATTTGAGACCATTTAAGATTGAAAATAAACAGCAGATGACCAGTGATGTAGACTATTCTTTGGTTTTGTTTTAGCATGCCCCAAACCATCAGTCACTGAATGGATTAACTCTTACTATCGGAGCTTTAAGAACAACGTTAACTATGCAGATTACATCATTGCTTGGCCAAACATTGATGTGGTAAGTCTGAATTTAAATATTGCAGATTCTTGGTTTCCATTCAACCAAAATAGAATGTGCATGTAGCTGTTTTCATTTAAGAGTTGGTCAGTGACCTATTTGAAGATCAACATCTAATCAGGGTTCCCTTTGCCTCCTAACAAGGTTAAACATATTAAGAAAGGTTGTCATAACCATCACTACTGTTCCAGGAGTAAAAGGTGCTTGGCCTCAAGTCCAATAATAATTTCCCTTCAGGCTGGGCTTATAGAAATATTTAGAACAGCACATATCATACCCCAATTGATCTTAGAGTGCCCCTGACTGTTTGTAAACTTTTAGTCAAGAGGTGGTATTGGGAACAAGAGTAACAAGATGACCTTGTTACCTTCAGAAGGTGGGGGACTTTATTGGGTGGTTAAGGTAATCATATACCGTTACTTAATCAAATAAACCTAAAGGATGATATTGTATGTTCATTGTATCTTCTTTCCTAGACTTCAGCTCTTGATGAGTTGACAGATTTCCAAGTAGCCCAGTACTGCCTTGAAACCAACCTGTTCAGCAGTCCAGATAAGTCTGCAACAATGCTCAACTTTCTTCAAAAGAAGGACATTTTTTACCTTGTCACCTTCCTGGATACCATTTCACAGCTCTCTGTCTCAACATCCTTAGACAATGACTTATTGTTTTCTCTACTGAGGATAACCTTGATAACATTAGAAAGTCCCGAAGCACAGCTATGCAAACCGAGCTTGAAGGAGATTTTCCAAGTCAAACTTAAGTTCCTCCTGGCGGCCATCAATGAGACTGTCCTAAATCTCTTTCCTACCAACATTGACTGTTCCAGTTACCAAGATGTGTAAGTGAGATACACTGTTACCCTCCATTCAACTCAACCTTTACACTGTATCATTAAATAAACATAATTTCTAGGCTACAACAAAATAGCTCTAGCTTTGCCCACATCATAATTATAGTCAAACGTCAGTTATAATAGGTTCCCACAGCTCAGTACCAAAAATGATAGTCTTCCAAATAAAATGAGTCAGTATTCAATATATTTCCATGATAATTACCCAATTGGTGCTTATTGTACATTTCATGATACCTGACCTCTAGGAAGCCTTCAGATAAAGATATTTGGGTTGATACAGTATATCTCTTTTGAAAATTATGTTTTCTATTCATTTTAACCCAGACTAGATGGCTTTGGTCTCATACTTCATATTTTATTCTATTCTACAGGTCTCAAGGATTGGACAATGCCTACAGCAGCTACTCAGATGATGTGAAATATGCTGTGTTTAGATTTAAGCTTAACTATATTACAAAGGAAGCCAATTCAGCAGGTAATGATAAACTATCATCATTTAGGAAATATAATATATGAAAAAATAGCCTTTGTGCCAGGACTGACTCCATTCTTGAGCCTGAGGCAGTACACTTCGATCAAGAAACGGAAACAGTTTAGGTTAAATTATTTTTACAACTCAGAATTAATTTTCATAGGTATGTTCGGTATCTGTTGTACTTACATGGTTCTGAATGTAACTCATAATGGTTGTATGTGGTTTCTACAGGATCAGGATGCACATATGGACTTACCAGTGCTACGTGGCTGACCTATAATTTTGGAAGTTTTAGCAGTTATCTCCCCTTCTCAGAAATGATCAAGCTAAACCCTTCTTTTAATGGAGTGAGTTATTTTTCCAATAAATCATTAACAAATTATACCATTTATTTTGAAACACCAGGATTTTTCATCTTTAATGATTTCTCCATTCTCTTTCCATTTCAGTTTGAGGCTGCTGATTCTCTGACCATTAATCAGACACTGGATCTGCTCATATATTCCAACATACTAACACAGGAAGCTCCTGAACAATATGCATTCCGTATTTCAGCTCTAATAACCACATGGAGAACTAAAGGCTATGACTATATTCTACAATTCCTGACTGAATTTAGCAGAACTCTACAGCAGGTGAGTCTTTGATCAAGAGGTACAATAGGCTATAATGTAATTTAGAAGACTCTCTTGCAGCATATTTAATTTATCCAACAAAAAAGTAAAAACCCACAGCATAGCAAAATATTTTTTTATTTTTTTATTTTAGTATTTGTTCACCCAAAATTATATTTTGTAGTCTTTACTTGTACTAGTCAAGATTTTATGAGATGCATTTGTCACCTGGCTGGGAAGCCAGTAGACAAAGGATCCTTAACCTTTTTTACCTGTAAGTCACATTCAAAAGGACAAAGTTGGGGAACAAAACAAGTATATAGAAAGTCCTGGGGATGCCAAATAAGAGATGTAATTGGTTATTTTGTAGCCCCTATGTGGACTGTAAATAATCAAGAAGAAGCCTGGTGGCTTGCTCAGATGTTTTATACATTTTAATGATATTTTGGTCAAATAGGAATGTTGAAGTAGTCTACTCAGTCTACTGGAAAAAAATCGAAATTTGATTTTTAGTAAATAGGCTCCTAATTATGGTTTTATCATTTTTGCCTTTTCTTCCATAGTACAACATACTCGTTATAAGGAATGCCGATGTACGTTGTTTACTTCTGGACGGCTTCTGGCCAATACTGAGCACTAAGTTCCCCCAATTTTCCTTTGGGGACTGGGAAACCTGGTTCAGTATTAATCTACCCGTCTTTCTGCCATGCATCAAGCAATCTCAACTTTCGCTGCTGACCATTGGTTTAGTAAAGGACTGCTCAAGCTTCCAAATCATGTAAGTAAGGATTCAAGATATTGAACACATCTAAGAGTACATGACTGGCATCTTTGTCTTTTAATGCAAACAACTGATTCTCCTTTCAGAAAAAGGGCTTCAATATTTTAAGAACTATGATTAGATGACCAATCACACATTCCAAACCACTAGATATATTATATATTCTTTATATTGGTTTTGCTTATAAGTAATGATGGCCGAATTTCTCCTGTTTTGCTACGCCAAAAAAATTTGCGAATTTCCGGCGAAATTCACGAAACGTCGAAAAAATTTTGAAACTAGAAATTCATTCATGTCTAACACCAGTCTTTTCTTGCTACTACAGCATTACAGGCTTTAATGCAGCATACAGTTATATGAGCCCCAACACCAGACAGGAAGTTGCGCTGTGGATTGGCACATTCTTGAGCACCACAAGTAAGTATCCAGCAGTGCCACATTCCTCTAAAAGCAGTGGCTGGATTTTAAAGAGTCAATAATATCACTTCAATAAAACTTCATTTTTATTAATTACCTGTTATTGTCATCAAATCATCATCATCATCAAGTCATTCTTAAACATGGAGTGGAAATTGAATTTATAGTAATCGTTTCTTCCTTGTGCATCCACAATTGCTTGAGAGCTGAAAATTAACTCTGTCTTAGAACAGGTTTTTAATTCTGCCTAAAGATAAATAGGTGCCTAAAAGCCCCAAAGGGCGACCTTACATTGGTTAACTTGCTACTCCTACAAGCAGTATGGTCTAATGTTTTGTGAGATACCCATCTACAATGATGCTAAACAGGCACTCTTGATTTTGTCTGGGCCAATAGCCTAAAGAGGTTAACTAAAGGGTTAATGGGAGGTGTCGCTCCTCTTACATGTATATTTTCAGATTCCCTGTTCACTGACCCCGAATAGGCAAATGGAGATAAAATGTTCAATTTGGATGGGTCAATAGGTATCCAACACCCCCACAACAGGTGATATATATGAACACACAGTTGGGCCATGAGGCTGAAAATGCCTGAGCAAATGTGGCCATCTTCCTTATGTCAGCACTATATTAGAGAAAACAATTTCTGGGGTTAAATTAAATAAATATGGTTTAAAATCAAACAAAGATATGTGAATTTATTCAACTGCAGTAACCGGATCAATAAATAGAATGCTCTATATTTTTTAGAATGTGACAGCAAGGACTGGTTAGTCGTCAACTGGCAACAGTTTAGGGCAGAGACCAACTTGTCCGTCATTTTACAGCTCAATCCAGACTTTAAACCAGTAAGTATATTTATGGCACTTCTTTTAGAAAGAACAACTCACACTACATTAGGGGCTTAGTCATAAACCCATACAAAATGTGTTTAGCATTCCTCCTTGAAAAATTCTTATAATAGGACACCGGAATAAACAATTGTGGCTATTACTGGATCATCATCCATCATTACCATTTTTTCTTCACTTATTTTATAGCTTGATGTCTTAACTGAACTCACTGCAAGTCAAGTTAGTGAGGTGGTCATATATGAGGAATCAGTTCGCACTGATGTACATGTTATGGAAAGCGTCTTTGATGTGCTCGTGGATGTTCCAGCTCAAGAAGTAGTGACAAACCTTGGTTCTTTCTGGGATACTTTCAATACCATTGCAGAAACAGTAAGTTTCTGATTATTTTTCCAAATAACCATTGTGCATATATTTTCTAGTTCTGATTACATGTTGGTATTTTTTTTATTTAATAAAAGTTTTTCATAGATATTAAATTTACATGTTGGTATTTACTACTTTTTAATTGGCTTCAGCGTGCACATTTTTTCTTGGGAGCTTATTAAGGGCAAGAAAAACACAAGAAAAGTTATTTGTGAAAATGGTCTTAAAATGAGCCTTTGGCTACTTCTAGTCACTTCTAGCAACCAGACAGAGGTTTGCATGATAAAATGGTAAATGAATAGGAGAGGGTTTGGATAGAATGAAATGTAGAATAAAATGTTAACAATCAATCCCAAGGGTACTGAAAAAAATATAATGTCCTTCTTGTAAGGTCTCTCAAGTGTTGAGCTGCCAAATTGGTAGCCTACAACCCTTTCTTAAGGGCTGGTCAACTTAAAACAAGCATCTCCATTTCTTGTCTCTATTTCTTCCCAAAGAGCCCTAAATTCACAGTGACAGAAGAAGTAGAATACACCATGCTGAACCGTACCACCCTCGAACTGGTAAACTATTACCCCACATTCACAGAGGAAGACTATAAGGTCTGGTTTGTGGAAAGACTGGACTTTGTGCTGCCAACTATTAATAAACCCATCCTTGAAAAGATTCCTGTTACCATCAACTGCGCATCTTATGAAACTTTGTGAGTAATGTTTGGCACTATTCTTGGATCGATATACAAACACACCTCATAAATATATTAAATACCAGAGATGCTCATACTAGCATCCAATGCAATATTTTTCTGAGCTTATGGAAATGGGGTCATGGAAATGTAAAGGAATTCTTATTTGATCATACATACAACTGAATTTAGATAAGATTGTCAGAGAAATAAAAGAAAGGATTGGTAAGTGGACATTTAGTGAGGGCTAAAATAATGATAATAATACTAGGGATGCACTGAATCCAGGATTCGGTTCAGAATTTGACCTTTTTCAGCAGGATTCGGATTCTGATGGCTGAACCCGAATCTGAATCTGCATATGTAAAATAGGGGTGGGTAGGGAAATCACATGACTTTTCATCACAAAAGAAGTTTTTTCCCCACTTTTTCCTTTCCTGCCCCTCATTTGCATATGCAAATTAGGATTCAGTTTCAGTTCGGTATTTGGCTGAAACTTTCACCAAGCTGAATCCCAAATAGTGGATTTGGTGCATCCCTAAATAATACAAATATAAGACAATTAGAAAACTAGAGGATACATGAAAAAAAACCATGACCGATAACTAGGGATCCACTATTTCAGGATTTGGTCAAATACTTTGTGAAAGATTCATCCAAATACTGAACTGAATCCTAATTTATGTAAACTAGGATAAAAAGGGGAAAGAGAACTTTTTTTTTTGGATTTGGATTTGATTCAGCCAGGCACTTGAATTCAGCAGAAAAAGGCTGAATCGTGGTCGAATCCCGAACTGAATCTTGGATTGAGTGCATCCTTAATGAGAACTGTAAAAAGCCCATTTATCAACATTAGAATTTTAGTTGTTTTAGAAATCTTGAAAACGATGATTAAACTCTGTTTCTTTAAAATCACAAATGACTTTTTAAATTTATTAAAGATTTCAATTTAAAAAGTATTTTTGATTGCTTTACAGAGTTCATGCTTTTGACATAAACTTCCCCAAGACAGCGAATGATAACAGGAAGGACATTTACAATTTCATTTCAAACTTCAATGAGCATGGTAAGGCGATCCAAATAACATTCTTTCCTTGGTCTTGGTAGGAGCAAAACACTGTATGCCTAACACAATGTACTCTTCTGAAATAACGTATTTTATTATCTCATTACCAACAGGTGCCGATTGTGAAACCACATTAACTTCTAAGGTGTGGATTCAAAAAACTTTAGCAAGTTTTTCTACCTTGGCCACCTATGAAGAGATTATATCTTACAAAACTGATTTCAACCCTGTAAGTAATTGCTTTCATTAAATAGGCATCCTCGTTTATAAATGTAGTGCAAAATAAAGTGTGGGTTTACTCAGCATAGAGTTGCTGTCCCCTGAGCTGTACACATATAGAATGTCACATTGTGTTGGGTATGGGGCTTGAGGTAGTGTTGGGATATAGCAGAGATGTTCCATAAGTAGTGATGGGCGAATTTATTCTTGGCGAATTCCCGCTTTTCGAATAAATTTACGAAATAGCCGCGAAAATTCGCCGGCGTCAAAAAAAAAAATGAGGTGAGACTGAAATAGTAAACTGAAAATAATTGTGCAAAGACCATTTATTTACTAAAATAAAAAGTGATGGAAATTGATTTCAGTGCTAACAAGGCAAAACACGTTTCCTATATTTTGTCTTTTTCCATAGTACGAACCTGGAGTGATCAATATTTTGACTACAGACCAAATTGGAGACATGATTGTAAATTCCAATACCCTGCAAAGCACAGACAACAGCGTTTTACTATTCGATTACCTAAAAACTCGTACGGTTGCCGAGGTCGACGCCTGTATGACAAGTTTTACGGAGACAGCAACGCAGGTTAATATTCTCTTTAAGTCATTAAATATTATTGCAGCACCAGGGTAATATATACCTCCAGTTAAATTAAAATGAAAATATTTTATTTTTAATCCATTACTTTGTAGCAGTTATGAAATAATAATTTATAACCCAATGGAATAGAAATGAAAACTATGTTGGCTTAGTTTGATGTTTTGGGAAAAACAATAGCTCAGTTATAAAGTAGAACCAAAGCATTGTAAAATATTTGATGAAATTCTAATGGAAATGACATTGAAATGGTATAATGTTACTGGAATGATTATACATTGTGTAATAATGTTTTGCCAAATCTGAAAAAAACACTTTCATCAAAAAGATTTTTAAAATTAATTCATCATCTTTAGTACACTAAGGGGCACATTTATAAAGGGTCGAATTTTGAAGTTAAAAAACGCTTCTTTTTTAATTTTTTTGTCCCTTTTCGGTCGAATTTAAGGGGCACATTTACTAAGGGTCGAATATCGAGGGTTAATTAACCGTCGATATTCGACCATCGAAGTAAAATCCTTCGACTTCGAATATCGAAGTCGAAGGATTTACTGCAAATACCTCGATCGAACGATCGAAGGAAAAATCGCTCGATCGAATGATTAAATCCTTCGAATCGAACGATTCGAAGGATTTTAATCGATCGATCGAACGATTTTCCTTCGATCAAAAAAAGCTTAGAAAGCGTATGGGGAAGGTCCCCATAGGCTAACATTGTAGCTCGGTAGGTTTAAAGTGCCGAAGTAGTCAAAGTTTTTATTAAAGAGACAGTACTTCGACTATCGAATGGTCGAATAGTCGAACGATTTTTAGTTTGAATCATTTGATTCGAAGTCGTAGTCGAAGGTCGAAGTAGCATATTCGATGGTCGAAGTACCCAAAAAAATACTTCGAAATTTGAAGTTTTTTTACTTCGATTCCTTCACTCGAACTTAGTAAATGTGCCCCTTAATCGTTCGATCGATCATAGAAAAGTTTCGATCTAATCGAACAATTTAATCGATTGATCGAACGATTTTCAAAAAAACTACTACGTCTTTTTAAAACTTAGCAAAATTTTGGCTATAGGTTCTAGGAGGCCCCCCATAGGCTAACATAGCAATTCGGGCGGTTTAAGATATCGAAGTGTCGACGTTTTTTAAAGAGACAGTACAGATTTTCAAATGGTCGAATATTCAAAGTATTTTCGAATCAAAGTCAAAGTCGAATTTGGCCTATACGATGGTCGAAGTACCAAAAAATTACTTCGAAATTTGAAGTTTTTGAATTAAAATTTTTTAAAAATTGGCAGAAGAAACAATGTATTCTGAAACTTAAATTGCAATAATTTTTAAAATTGAGAGCAAAAGATATATTACACCATCTGTGATCAAAAAAAGTAGGGATTTGATTTGGTCAAGAAAGTAGTAAGGATACATCTTAAAACTTTAAAAAGTGGTGGCATTAGTCCAAAAAAAACCCTGGATATGGTGCATAAATAAATAATATAAATCAATAAGTAAATATAATTTAAATACCAACATAAAATAAGACTAATGCTTTGTACTTCTTTCACTTCTAGAAAAAAATCAACATTGAAAATGTGGAGGTCGGAAATTATATACTTTTGAATTACTTACAAATTGTGACATCACAGATGGAAACCTACACAAGTGTGCAATTTGTGGAGATGTTTGAGAAAAGGATTTACTTCTTCATCCAGTTCTTCTCTGAGCAAACCCTTAATCTCATCCCTATCCAAGACTGTGACACTCTAATTTCCATGTAAGTGTCAGATGGGGGTAGAGTGTTAAGGAATCATCTGGAATTTTACTAAGCATTTAGGATTTTCATGTCTACAATTTTTATATTTCTTAGGAAGGAAACTTCACAGATACATTATCATTTAAAGGGCCAAGATGCAATCCTGGTACCCATTAATGACTTCCTTGGAGGGTTAGGGAATGTACTGGTTGAATTTTGTGGAAGGTTTATATCAACTCTAAAGAACCTGCTATTTAACCAGGCACTACTGGACTTCAGCTCTCTTTATTATTATCATCATAAAGTATAAAGTACTAGATGAACCATTAAAGATGAACCATTAAAGCAACAAAACTTTCTCCAGGACCAGAGTCCCAAATAGTGTAAAAATATCCTCCTTGCTTTTTAGTCTCATATAATCATTAAAGAAGTCATTTCAAATATTTTCTAGCTCTGAACACCAAAGAAATCCCCTTTTGATGATGATAAAAGTGTAATGTGAGCAAAAATGTATAGTTTTCTCAGTATGTTGGATAAAAAGTGAGTACTTAAATAAATACTTTAGAGAGCTATGGGGGAAAGCCAGTTTCAGTGAAGATATTGGTCCCCTTTGAAGTTTAAAATGAACGGGATAAAGGTAGGAAAGCATATAACACAGTATGGTATATCAGGCATCCTGGTGGGGGCTACCCCATACTCATTCATACTCTTTATTTTATGGAATTCATTTACACACAGTATTTAGGTGACCTGTTTACCAGTATTTCTACAATTTTATTTATTATAGTGTGGCCATATTTGACCGAGTATATGATGTCATGTCACCAGACACCAGGACATCCATCGTAAACTGGATTGTCAGCAATCTGAAGAGCACAGCATTGCAAGGTAATCTGAAGATGTGTTATACATGGCCCAGTCTGTTGCACAGTAGCAATTTGGAAGGTATTGATACAATCAAGATGGTTCCAGTACACTTGTATTATTTGAATGAAGGGTGCTTATCAACAGCACACAAGGTTAGGCAATGTTTCGGACCCTATAAGAAGCAGAAGGCACTCACAGATCCCATGAACAGGCAAAGTAAACTGAACTGCAGACTCAGGGGTGATCCTGGCCAGAGGCGGCCTTCATTCTGCTGCCCCACTGCACTCACATTTTCAGCCCCCGCCGGAGGGGGTTGGGGGCATCCACGTCGCTAGTGCAGAGAGCGCAATTGTGCTCTCTGCACTAGAAGAGCTGAATTTCCGGGCTGAAAAAATGGAAATTTGGCTCTTAGTTACCAGGAGCTGCGTTTTTGCTGCCCCTGGCAACCAGGGGGGCGCTGCCGCCTGAGGCAAGTTTCTCAACTCCCCTCATTGGCGGAGCGCCCCTGTGCACACTTTTTTTTAGGTAAAGAGTGAACAAAAACACAGCCAATCACATTTCGTCATCATCATAGGTTTTGGACCCTACCTCTGTCTTATCTAAAGGCAGTTTTGTTGGACCCGTGTGGCAGGGGATATTTATTTTCAACAAAAATATACTACTCAAGCTGTAGCTCATGAAACTAGAATTTCATGAATTTTTACATTACTGAGACAGAATATAACCACTTCTGAATTTTTAATGAGGATATGGTCTACAGAAGTGGTTCTCAACAAACTTCATAGCCTTAACCATTTGTAAGGTCACTGCTAATGTTTTGAAAACCAGAATTGGACTCCAAGTTGCTTGATGCCACCTTTCAGGAGATGCTATTCAAGGGTTACTAAGACTTATTTTATGATATATTCATTGTAATATGATCTGCCCTCCTAACATCTGATATGTTAAGATAAACATCCCACTATAGGGACAACATGAGCAGCAAGGCTGTAAAGGTTGCAGCAGTTACTCCATGTATGAGGAGCCTTGTCCACTTAAGCCTCAACAGATTTGCATATTAGCCTTAGAATGATTGATTGATACGGGTTCCGAAACATGTGCTCCTGGAAACTAAGGAACCTCTTGGTGACAATAATACATTTATGATAAGCTTCAATAGGAGGGATATAGGAGGTGATAAAGCAGTTTTTCCTAAGTACTCAATTATTTTTTCATATCTCCTCCAGGCTGTTACAGGTCCGACCAGCCTCAGGCAGAGTGGGTAGATGTCACATGGAAACGTTTCTTCTCAGTTGTACAACTGAAAGAGGTGCTTGACGTCAACCCAAGCTTTGACACAGTAAGTTCTGGACACTGGAACATATGTAAAGAAACATATGTAAAGGTCAGATATTGTTAGATACAGAGGAATGTGGGAATGAGCGTTCATGGTTTTTCTTCCAGATTGCATCCATCAGTGTTACCACCATTCCACAGAAAGTTGACTACATCATGACCTCAGATGCTTTGGTTAATGTGACTACAATGAGAATTGTACTGGAAAGTCTAAAGGGTAGCTACGTCCCTCTGAATTCTATCTTTGAATTCCTGTATTATTTTAACATCGCATTTGAAAAGGTAAGTAGAGAATAAAACTTTTACATTTCCTATGACATACTTTGAGCTTGCAGAGCTGTAACATCCTATGGCTCTAGGTTGGTTGTTGGTGCATGTTAATCAGATATGCAAGGCCAGAATAAGAGCAGGGGACACTGGCAATGCAAAAAGTCTGAGGCCCCCATCTGAGAGGTGTTATTACATATATCAAGCATGCCCACCCAAGTGGCCTCAGATGATGTTGACCTACAACTTCGGTCATCCCCTAGTCACCAATGATCATAGATCCTTTGTACCTTTTATCTATGTACATATTTTGTCCCAAAGGCTTCTTCTTGATATCTCCTTGGGCGAGGAGAGAGAGGAAATGCTGGTACTGAGGTGTTTCTTTTTTCTTTTGGGCAGCTTACAATTCAGACCATATCATCTGATGTAAGGCAAGAGGTCATGGTCTTCCTCTTCAAAAATATGGTATTTAATTTCAAATTTATCACAGAGGAACAGATGGGAAATTTTTCCACTAGCTTCCAATACTTTCTCCCTGGCATTACTACAGAGGTATTGGATCAGATCCCACTGGACGTCAGCTGCGGTTATTTTTCTTACCTGTGAGTAACAATGCTTTAAATGTTTATTTAATACCACAAACTGCATTTCTCCAAAACATTTGCTATTGGGTTAAACTTGTTTTTTGTTTTTTTTAATAACATTTTTCGGTCTGCACAGGTACTGGAAAATAATGTGATAAACGTTACCTGATGTATTGGCTGTAGCATTAAAGATCCCACCCCAACTCTTTTTGTTTCTCCATCTTGCTCTATGTCTGACACCTGTCATTACTCATTTTTAGATCTGTTTTATGTTTGACTGGGTCAGTCACCTTAGGTACCAGAAGACAGAAGAAAGAGGGAAAGGTTCCTTACTCGTTTGTATCGAATTATAAGCCACAACCCAACTTTTTTTTGTATCTCCACCTTGGCTCATGTCTGACACCTGTGGTTACTGATTATATTTGTTGTCTGGTTAACTGGGTCAGTGACTTTAGGTGCCAGAAGACATTTTGGAGGTTATGTAATAAAAAACACTACGTTTGCCAAGGTGCAGTAACCCATAGCAGGTAGTATTTAACTGTCACCTGTTTAAAAGCAAAAATCTTATTAGTTGCTATGGGTTACTGCTCCTGGGCAAACTTAGTGTATTTGACATATGGGGGGTATACACTTTAATTTAGAGAAACTAAAATGTGTTGATTCCTTGCTCATTTTTAAAGAACTAAAGGTCATGAAGCCATTTTTTACTCTCTACCCCTCCTATGTCTGTGGTTGTCATTCTTATAAGTGACAAATATATCAGGATATGTTGCCTCATGTTTTATGAGATAAAATGAAATCAGTACCTAAAAAAGTGGGCTAGCTTAGCAAACAAATATGGCTTCTTACACGGAGAAGGACAAATGGTTGGAAAAGCTTTTTGGTGGCCGCTTTTTTGAGAGAATTAAATATTTATAAGACAAAGCATTATTAGATACATTTTAAGACGAGCATCATACATGACTTGCAGACCCCCATTTAGCTATAATTTTAGTTTCCAAATTACTGTAGGTCTCCATTAAGGAACTTGCCAGTGGAAATTACTTTGGGAAAAAAATAACTGTTCATTTCATACTTTTTTCTAATCTTTTTGTTAAGGTTCTCTGCTTTCAATGGAGTTTATAAGTTGCTGGCAAATGACCTCAGAGCTCAGGTATTCAACAAAATTGTTGCTTACTTGGACAACAAATCTTCCCTCGCCAGCACCTCAGGTAATGTATATTGCCACCCTTTAGATTTATGATGCCGTTTAATGCTTATAATTGTAACAGTCAACATGCCTTATTCCAGTAGTCTGTAGCTAACTATTATGGAACTATCTGACTGGTTGGGTATCATGTTTTAGAGAACTTATGGCAAACTTTATTAGGGTTTCTGCATAACATAAACATTTCTCTTCCTCTCCCTCAAGGCTCAGCCTGCAGTAGCTTATACACCGACAGTAAGACCTACATGAGTAACATCTTCTTCAGCTTTTCCCATTATGCAACAATTTCTGAACTGGACAAGTACTACATTAATTTCAATGCGGTAAGCTTTTGATTTCACAAATAGTCCAAATGCTGTATGCCTAACAATATACATAGGTGCACAGGGAATACAACAAAAATGTAGTGTCAGCCCAGTTTAATGGGTACATAGACGACTAAATATTATATACGGTGTAGAACTTAAGGACCCATCCTTTCTTTGGTGCGCTAAAGGGGGAGCTACAGCACTAGGAGTTATACACTCAATAGAACATACAATTTATCTCTCCTGTCTGACATTTGTATTTCAACATCTTTGTTTTGGTATTTTCTGCAGTATGATGTTCTGGACATGTTTTCCGGCATGCAACTTGGCAACCTGCTAATGAACAGCACAGCCATTAGGAATCAGATGGAGGCTGTACCCATTTTGGTTGAGCTGGAAAAACGCAATAGCTACGAAGAAGTTTCTGCTTTCATGGAGGAGTGTAATAGAGTGGCACAAGAGGTAAGCATCACAATATTCAGTGCTCTGTACATTTCTAGACCAGAGTTTTGGGGAAATAAGTTCATTACATTTATAAGGATTTCACTCATTGTGATTGATGCTCATGTCCTGAACAGTTTATTATTCCAGTACTCCATAGAGTTACGTTATCTCTCTGTACAGCTTATAAGCAAAATTAAGGGAAGGCCTCTTGCAGGGGCACTATAACAAAGCAGGATTGCTATGGGAGGTAATGATCAGCAGACGAGATAAAGGCACCTAAGGAAAGGCTAAAACGCCGAGCTGAACACTTTTATAGATCTTAAATGGAAGTACAGCAAAAAAAGATTCCCTTTCGATAAGGGAGAAATAAGAAGAATCAAAAAATATAAAAATAAGTATAGAAAGCATTTAACAAATGCCAGGATATTCGTTATATCAGATCAATATACTTGATAAGGATTTGCATTCAGTCTCTTTTGCTCTATTTCTTTGCAGAGGAACATTGTTGTGCTGCCAGATGCTAACATTCAGTATCTGATATACAAAACTGTCTGGAAAGTCGCCTCTGTAAACATTGAAACGTCTGCAGATTATACAGCTTGGTTTGGCTCCAAACTGGACCTTCTGCTACCCAGCATTTCTGTACAAGAAATCAACATCCTTCCTTTGGACATAGACTGCAACTCCCAAGCTGCCATGTAAGGCTAACCCCCTTTGTAACTTTGCAGATAATTCTAAAGCAGAACATGAATTCCATACCACATGCAAACACAAAAGGAGGTGTACCTAATATGTCCTTCCTTCAGATCGTACATCTTCTACATTTCTTACCAGGAGGTGTCCAATTAAACTTCTCAAGTCTGGTGATGGTTTGGAGCTGTGGTTTGGTAACACTTTGCCAATCCCTGCTCTAAACCACCAGAAGGACTTCTGCTTAGTGATAGGGGCAGCATTTGCTTGTTTCACGCTGTTTTCGATTCTCCTAACAAAACCACTCTATGTTGGCTACAGGGTTGAGGGCTTTGGTAGTGCATTCGATAGACTATCCGAGGATCAACGTGTGGCAATTCATGCAAGAATCAAGTCTTATCTCAGTGATGTCAAGGCCTCTTCAGGTAATGTCTGCAAAGTATGTGCACTAGGGGGAATGAAAATAGAAACTACTTAGGGGTCATGATGTTCTTACAGTTTAGGATTAAAGTGTTCTACAAAAGGAGGGGCAAATTAAGATTGTGTAGGACCTAAGAAAAAGTCAACTGAGGTCAGGGCTTTGTGAGAAAAAGTAATGCCCTGATACCAATATGTTGTTGTGTTGTGACCAGTCTATACAACCCAGAAATTAAAAAACATCAGGCTTCACAGCAGCAGCATTTCTCAATTTAGGAGAAATCTACAAAATATGTGCAATGCTTGTATAAAAAGATACTACTGTATTAAATTATGTCTACAATACATACATCTATAGATCTATAAAATGCTTTCCATGAGCAAAATCCCATCACTGCCTATATATAAAAATTGTATCCTCTTTCGGGCAGCCTCTACTTGTTACTCAGAGGAAAGCAGCAATATGTGGATTGAAAACAACTATGGACAGTTTAAAGTCTACGCCACCCTGCAGGAGTTCAAAGATTTAAATACAAACTTTAGCACGGTAAGCACTCCTTCCGATTTGTTAGAAAGATTTTTACAATATACGCGAGAAATAATATTTGTACAAACTTCCATACAGAGAAATCTTGTAATACACAGAAAGGTAAAAAAATATATACCATATCACAAATGGTGCCTAGGCATGTCTTTAGTTATAACTGGTGCTATTTAATGTCAACAGTGTCATGTGACTTATAGAAACATGTATAATAAAAGGAAAAATGTAACTAAGCCTCCAGCCTTGTGCCTTTATTTGGGCACAGAACTCATCAG
Organism: Xenopus laevis; assembly: GCF_017654675.1. Classification (NCBI taxonomy): domain Eukaryota; kingdom Metazoa; phylum Chordata; class Amphibia; order Anura; family Pipidae; genus Xenopus; species Xenopus laevis. Next base: position 121,317,853 of record NC_054387.1, on the reverse strand, counting down.
TGACTTCTAATATCCTTATCATTTACAGTAGGGGGTACATTATCCCTTATACTACATGAGTGATACTCAGAGTTCCCTGTATAACTCAACCTGCAGCCTTGTGCCTTTATATGGTCACAGAACCTCTCAGTGACTTCTAATATCCTTATCATTTACAGTAGAGGGTACATTATCCCTTATAATACATGAGTGATACTCAGAGTTCCCTGTATAACTCAGCCTGCAGCCTTGTGCCTTTATATGGTCACAGAACCCCTCAGTGACTTCTAATATCCTTATCATTTACAGTAGGGGGTACATTATCCCTTATAATACATGAGTGATAGTGACACAATAAACAGCATAATTGCAGTTAACCTGCTGTTGTGAATGATTCCCACATTTCACAATACATTGAATACATGAGTGATATTGAGAGTTCCCTGTATAACTCAGCCTGCAGTCTTGTGCCTTTATATGGCCACAGAACCCCTGAGTGACTTCTAATATCCTTATAATTTACAATAGGGGTACATTATCCCTAATAATACATGAGTGATACTCAGAGTTCCCTGTATAACTCAGCCTGCAGCCTTGTGCCTTTATATGGTCACAGAACAACCCCTCAGTGACTTCTAATATCCTTATCATTTACAGTAGGGGGTACATTATCCCTTATAATACATGAGTGATACTCAGAGTTCCCTGTATAACTCAGCCTGCAGTCTTGTGCCTTTATATGGTCACAGAACCCCTCAGTGACTTCTAATATCCTTATCATTTACAGTAGGGGGTACATTATCCCTTATAATACATGATTGATACTCAGAGTTCCCTGTATAACTCAGCCTGCAGCCTTGTGCCTTTATATGGTCACAGAACCCCTGAATGACTTCTAATATCCTTATTATTAAAAATGAGAATGTAAGTCAAAGCTGATGGAAATAGTTCAACAGGTTAAAATTTTGGTTTTCTGTAACTTACCTTCCTAATTCTTTTCTACTAGGAAGCTGCATTGTCTGCATGTACAGGCACTCAGATTGCTGATTTCATTGCTACTTCAGGAGGTCTGAGGGATGAAAAGACTGTTGTAACTGTCCTTGAAAACCTGGATACTACTGAAGAGTTCCGCACATTCTACACAGAGATAAACACCCTTGCTCCGGTACTTCTACTTCTTTTATTAAAGAATAATAATAATTAATAAATACACTGCAATGCCATGGGAGGCCTGGGTATTAACACTACACTAAGTAAAGGATCCAACTCTCTTTGCCAGTAAATGGAACAGGGCAGGTGATCAGGGGGCAATAAAGTTGTTTTGTCACACTGAATCGTCTTGACGAAAAATGGACTTCAGTCTTCAGTCTTAGGTAACCCAAAAATGCTAACTAAATCAGTGGTAACAAATTGCAAGGCTGGCCCCCATTTAGAGACCTAGAACAATGGCAGGAGAAATTCAGCCTGAATACATATTTGGTTGAGATATGAGGAAAATGTCTTTGCTCTCCTATATAGACCTGATAGCCCATCTTAAAGGTCATTTAGATTGAGATTTGGGGTGGACATTTATTTGTTGCCTTAGATATTCTTGGTATCATAGCCTAATGGAGGATACACCAATGTTTTCCTATATATTTAACCTTGTTATGAACTAACGACGGCCCTGACCATAGATAGACCTAGAGTGGTGACTTGAACCTAAAATGTCCGACAATCAATGGACTAGAATTCTAATCCTGCACCACAATAAGCCCCTATATGTGCCCATAATTTATTGCCTATTTATGGGTGTACAAATAAGGTTGGGTTCCCCATCTCCATATGCACTGCATGTAATACCATATACTAATTATTATAATAATGTATTTTATTATAGAACGACCTGAGGAACAGTCCACAAATAGAGATGATTGTGCAGGACACCTTTCAGACCATCTCAGTCGATTTTAAATCTTTCACAGTGGAGCAATGGACACAGTGGTTCCAAGTCATCCTTGTAAATGTCCTGTTTGCTGTCAATGAAACAGAAATTTCATATATTCCATATCCTTTGCCTTGCAATGCTTTCCAGGAGATGTAAGTGCCCCAAATGTAACTGCGTTATAATGAATCTAAGTTACTTATTTTCAGGGTTGGACTGGGGGCGCACCAGGGCTGCTGTCTCAGGGCCCTCCTCTGGGTCTTCCAACCCAGGCCACAAGAGGGAGGTCGGGGACAGGAAGACTGGATTTGTGGAGTCCCTCAGGCCCATTCCAACGCTGCTAATGATATCTTTGCAGAAGACTACTGGTTATGTAGTTGTAGTAGAAAAGAAATTGAAAAAAGTAAACATACCCTAAACCATGTCATGTCCCCATTTCTTTAAATATTGCCTGTTGCAATTTCATATAATGGTGATGAAAGAAAGTTTTTACACCAACCCTTATGGTTTATACTTCTCTTTTAGTTACTGCCCTAATAGTTAGAGAACTGGTTTCCAATCAATGGCTTGTGAGCAACATGTTGTCCTTGGATGTTGCTCCTCAAAGTGACCTCAAAGCAGATTTATTTTTCAATTCATGGCTTGGAGTCAAGTTTTGATTGAATAATAAAACAGGTTTAAGGTCATAGCGTCCTGTAGACAGCCATTCCATATGGGGCTACCAACAGCCCATATTTGGCACCCTCAGGAACTTTTTTTCATGCTTGTGTGGCTCCCCAAATATTTTTTCATTTGAATGTTTTGAAAAGGTTGTTTTAGAGTTTAGAACATTAGTAATCCTAGGACAAGCTTCACCCTGTGGATTAAACCAGTGGTTCAAACTCTGGTTGTCTGAGGGACCAGTTAGTGTGACATTAGGGACAATGCTTCTTCTACTATTGAAGATGCACCTAAAATCCCATCTTAAATGTAAATTAAGGTGAGATTTGGGGTGATAATGTATCTGATATCCTAGATATGTAACCTTGTTAGCTAAGAGAGGGGCCTGATCAACGGTTGGACCTCCAAGAGGAGCTTGAACTGAAAAAGTCAGTCAACAGCTCTAAATCATACAGAGTGAAGCAAGCTAAATCCGCTCTTCCTTCACCTTTCCACTTCTTAAAACATTTCTCCTTCAAAGAGCTCATGAATGCTGACCGATTTGTCCATTATTCACAGAGTTCAAGGTTTTAACAGTGCAGCAGAATACATGACGGAGGAAACCAAACAGATGCTTTATGAAACATTAATCAAAAGGCAATTCAAAGCCACCAATGCAGTCTCAGGTAAGAAGGAACAATGATGCATTTCCATTAATGAATCCATTGAATTGTATTTATAAGATGACTAAGAGGCAGAATTATGACTTTTTTGGAGATGACACCTCTGTATGACACAACACCCTAAGTAAATATATGGATATATATTATATTCTTTAGGTGTCGTCTGTGGTGAAAACATTAAAAGATCACAGGAATGGCTGGACATAAACTTTGGAGGTTTTGCTGCATTTGCTGACTTCTCGGATATCCTAAAATGGAACACAAAGTTCGCTGCTGTATGTATACAAAATACAAATATATACATTGTGATGACATTGCGTTTGAATTGGTACAGAAGGAGCAGTGTTTATTGGAATATCAGAACACAGTGTACATACACTGTCCAACATAGGGGTATATTTATCAAAGAGTGAAGTTAATAGTGAAGTTCCGCCAATAGAGTGATATTCCGTCACTCTCCATTCATTTCTATGAGACTTTTAAAGGCGTATTTATCAAAGGGTGAACTTTCATTTTCACCCATTGATAAATACGCCTTTCAAAATGCCATAGAAATGAATTGAGAGCTGCAGAATTTCACTCTAGTGGTGGAACTTCACTCTTTGATAAATTTACCCCATAGATTTCAACAGAAAAAAGGTTGAGGCTGTGTGGGCCAGATATTTTAATAAGACTGCCTCCATCTGTACAACCATTCTTTGACAAGAGACTCTATAAAAGACTATGGAATACTTTTGATTTCTTATAGACGGAAGTCATTACAACGCTGAGTGTCACCCAACTAGCAGAAGTCGCTCTCCAGAATGGAAATATTAACAATGAGGAATTCGCTTGTCAGATTGTGGGAAGACTCCAGGCGGGACAAATTAATGATGTATATTCTTTCTTGGACCAGTTCTACATATTTTTCCAGCAGGTATCTATACAGCCATTCTCAGTTGGGTTTTGAAATGATAAAGTCACCACAATACACATAAACAAATCTGGAAAGCGTTTTTGAGCTACTAAATACCTCAACCAGGACTGTAGTTGCAGTTAATGTAAGTTAACGATGGATCTTTATCTTTCAGCTGAACATTGTTCAAATACCGAATGCTGATGTCCAATGGAAATTCCTCTCTGGAAGCATAGACATAATCAAGAATGAGCTGGCCACCTATTCTACCAGCCAATGGGATTTGCTGTTTTCATCCAGGCTTAAACCTTTTCTCTCCTCCATGAATGCTGATTTGTTAAGCACCCTTCTCAGCTCAGCCAACTGTGACAGCTACTCAATCATGTAAGTGTAAAAACCTAATGATGGAGAAGAGAATGCAGCTCCATCTATTTATAATAATTTGTCAAAACATATACTGTACAAATACAGAAGTGTCCAAACTTTTAGCCATGGCTAGATATGATGTCCATTTTAGTGTTTCTTGTCTTTTTCTGGGACAAGACAGAAGTATTGGAGCTATAAATAGGTGGTATAACATTCTATTCATATTAAATGCCATAGTGGGACATGCTCAGGAACCGTTCTTGACCACCTATATATCATTCCTTCCTGAAATGATGGTTTGTTTCTTTTACAGTGTGAAATACTTGAATGGAATATATGATGTCCTGACACCAACCATCCGCAGAAGCCTTTATAACACCCTCTATGCATTCCTTAATGGCAGATTTACTTCCACAGGTAGGAACCACCCTCAACATCTATTTTCTCTGCTTAAGAAACCAGGATGCTCAAATGAGTCTTTTGTATTACCCTATACTTATGTATGATTGAGCTTTGGTTCCTAAGAGCTTTCATATAATTCATGCCTTCCTTATTTTTGCAGGAAATGCTTGTATGATAAATGGTGAGACCAACAAGGACTGGATCTCAAACTCCTTTGGCAGATTTAGTGTGTACGCCCCATATAATGACCTTGTTAAGATCCAAAACGACTTTAATGGGGTAAGTTAATTTTTCAGAAACCATCAAAATAATAATTATAATAAGTTATTATTTATTCCTACTAACAGGAATTACCCTATTCTTTTTTCTGCTCATAGATGGATCTGCTCAGTGACTTGTCTTCTGACCAACTTGCTGGTCTTCTACTCAGTGGAAGTGTCCTCTCTAGTGATAGCAACATCAACAGTATTGCTCTTGTTCTGCAAGGGATGAGCTTTAGCCAGCTAGACACCTTCCTGAGTAGTCTTCAGTCCATTGCTGCAACGGTAAGGTTTACAGGAAAAACACAGCCCTCTAAGGGATATTTTAATTGTCCTTATACCACCTGATATCTAATTTGTTTGGAAACATAATTTATAGTACAACCCCAAAATAGCTGGAATATCAGATATCTGGTCCACTAGAGACAGATCAGTTATTAGATAAGATCTCACCTTATCTCACCATGTTGGCCAGATCTTTGTTCTACTAAAATGAAGACTGTGACATTTTGTCTTGATGTACTGTGTGTGTTCCATGTGATATCTGCAAAGTTTGTTCCAAATGTATGATATAGTGATATAAATACAAGAACAAGCACAGTGAACAATGCCAGGGAGGGATGTCTCTAGTTTCATACAGGGATGTCTGGCCAAAGGATACCCAACACTTTAAATGCAGAAACGAGTGAACTATTTGTATAGCTGCTTAATACAGCAAGCACTTTTTGAAGTTTTTGAAAAAAATGTCTAACCTTACTGATTTTTCCACTTCCACAGAACAATATTGTGTCCATTCCTAATGGCAAGAGTGTTTTACTGGATGCAGTCTATGGCACCATTGCAAAACAATTTTCCATCTTCACTAATGAACAGTACAAAGACTATTTTGGATCAAAACTTGGCCTATTAATTGGAGGCATTACTGCAAGCCAAATTAACCTCATTCCTAACAGCATCAACTGCCAAACCTTACAAAACATGTAAGCAGAAATAAAAAATGTGTATGTCCTCTAAATGTCTGTGTCAGTAGTTCCCTAACTGTAGAGCTGGTCACCCTGGGGGCATTAGGAAGGACTCCACAAACGATTTTGTCGCCATCTGGCGCGCTTTATGCGACACGCATGTGACAAAATAAGGTAAGAGAATTGTCGCATGGTGTCATGTCGCATCAACGCTGCATTTTGTCGCAGCGCGTCGTATCGCGACAAACTCGTTCGTGGAGTCCTACCCTTAAAGTAGTTGCAGGGGAAGGAGGAGGGGGAGGGGTCTGCCCAAAGGCCAGTTTGGGTGGGAAATGTGGAAAACTGCCATTTCCTCTTACAGATACACCTGAAAGACCAGCTTGAACATCAGTTAAGTTACAATTTTGAGTGAAGATATATTTTCTGGAATTATGGTTGTGTAACTAATATACCAATGTTTTTCTATATCTTTGCCCATTTTATAAGCTAAGAAAGGCCCCTACCTTCTTAGAATATACCCTTGCAGTAAGCGATCCAACACTATTACCGCTTGTGTAAAGAATTCAATGTAATTATGAAGTGCTGATTATGTGATGAAAGTTTTTGTTTAACTCTGAAAAATGTGTGAGCCAAAACATTCAGCTAATTTCCTAAATGGAATTATTTCCCCTTTCCATCCAACCAATATAGAATAACTGATTTGAACAACCACCGCAATGAATTGTCACCCGCTGCCAAGGAAGCCATCTACCAAAAAATAAAGTCTATACTCTTGGCTCACCAGCAAAGCAACGGTAAGGAGGAATACATTATCTGTGTTTTGCTGACATTTCTCATGGTGGATTGCAGTGTTTTTATTTGTGCTATTTTACTCCCTCTTAGGCTCACCGTGCAATGGAGGTGCAGGTGGGAGTGCCGGTTGGCTCCAGAGCAACTTTGCTTCATTTAGTACCTATGCGTCCTACAATGACATTGTCACGCTTAAACCAGACTTCATCTTTGTAAGTATGATGGTGAAAATGAAAAGTAGATGTAAAGTCTGAAGGCTCACTACACTGCTGTTTGTTAATAATGTCAGAAAGTGTCTTTTTTTCTTTTTCCTACTCATACATTTTTCTTTTTTCTCTATGGATGTGCCCAGTGTAAATCTTAACAACTCAATATTTAAGTTGATCTTGCTTATTTCCTTAATTTTAAAGATATTACTGACCATGGTCCTCGTCCTGGTTCCTCGTCACCTCCTATATACCCCCTATTGTGTTATAAGCCTTCTTAAGAGACTGAAGCACCCAAAATAATTTAACTGACATTTACTGACTTTCTTGACAGACGGATGCCATACCTTTGCTCACAGCTAACCAGCTTGGGTGGTACACTATAAAGGGTGATGCCATCAGAGACAGCGATAAAATTGCAAAGATCATGGATGGAATTAATGGGCAGAATCTTGGCGCATTCTTGGATGCCTTAAATATGGCAGCTAAACAGGTAAAATGGTTTTCCAGAATGCGTTTGTTGTTTAAGGGACCCACCAACAGAGCAAGCACTTATGGCAAATTACTGTATATACTCGAGTATAAGCCGTCCCGAGTATAAGCCAAGGTAACAAATTTTACCTCCAAAAACTGGGAAAGCTTATTGACTCGAGTATAAGCCTAGGGTGAGAAATGCAGCAGCTTCTGGTAAGTTTCAATCAAAAAATTGAGGGTTTCTGCTCCCATTGGAGGTGCCGGCGTCTCGTTTTTGTATGCCGGCGACCATTCTTGGACACCGGCGAATATTCTTGGAGACTATTCTTGGACACCGTTTTTGCGCTTGACCCGAGTATAAGCCGAGGTAGAATTTTTCAGCATATTTTGGGGGCTGAAAAACTCGAGTATATACGGTATATAAGGAGACGGTGCCACATTCTGCTGAGGAGGGTATTTCATGTTATATATATAGGGTGCGTCATGTAAAATAGAGGGTGTGTCATACAACAAAACACAATGCTAAGTTGAATGCTCACTTTAGTATGTGGATGAATTAATCCTCTTCATACTTATCCATGTGAATCTTCAACAAATATTGATCTTTAAGAGAGCCAGAGGTGAGTGCTAGTTCTCAGTATATTGTATATATACAACTAAACATTTCATTTTTTAATAGTACATTTAGCAATTCTAGAGCAATGGCATTCTACAGAGTACCATGTAGCACAGAAGACAACTTTCTGTTGATACCACACTTATGATATTTGCTAGGAATCCATGTTACAGTGAATGTGTTGCTCATGCTGTTTTGTTTTACCACTTTTTCAGAACAATCTTTCTCAACTGCCAAGTTCAGAAGTCCGAAAGTTCCTTGCTGGTGAGATCTTCTGCCAACTTGGGCCCCTCTTCTCCAAGTTCACTCTGGACGATTACAGCATCTGGTTCACAGACCGGCTGGCATTTTTCATTGGCAGTCTGGATGCAAAAACCCTTGGCTCTATCCCTACAGACATTTCCTGTGATAAACTTGCCCTCCTGTAAGAACATGAATATCTTGAATTATATTTTGTAAGGTAGAGGGAATGGTAAATGTCATACTGCATAAGGCGATGTTGTTTCTCTGTTATGTAGGGCAAACAAAACCTAGGGATTGCTCAATGGAATCTGTGTTCCATGTGTTGTTTTGTCTACAGCTGTCACATTTCTTTTTGATAGGGGCCCAACCTGACACACTTACTTCACAAGGCTCCATGACCATTCAAAATGGCACAAAAAGTTGCCAATTATAAATAGCTGGAAGAGCAATTCAGTATAGATCAGATAGAGCAGGCATAAACATTTGTGATACAAGCCATGATCATCTAGGTGGATAGATGACTAGTACCTAACCTATTCCTTATAGCATAGAGGCTCCAGTGTTAGCACTTGCTACAATACAGAAGTTGTATAAGCCATTGGCTCCGTCTGTAGATGATGGACACTTGCTGATATCATTTACTCAGTGTTACAAAAAAAGCATAATGCGTGTAGGTATAGATCTATAAATATAATTAAACTATATTAAAATTGAGTCTAGGTTTAGGACACTCATTTTCAGTGAATAAATTGAAGACATTTGTTCTCTAGTTCTATAATCCCATGCTAGGCTGCTGAAGACCTTCTATGGGGCATGTTATTTACTAAAATCCAAATTTTTCTAATTTTTTAAATAAAAAAACCATGATCAAACTCTAATACCCGATTTGAGCTTAGTTATTATTAAAAAAGCTCGATTTAATCGGTCCGGTTAAAAAAACTTTATAAAACTGAGCAAAAAACCTGAATTGTGCGATTTTTTTTTTGATTTTTTTCCCAAATCACTCAAATTTTTCGGATTTTCTGCCTGAAAAGTCCGAAATGGTTGGATTTTCAGACAAATTCCAGCACAGACCACAGAAACTTCAAAATAGTATAAGAACCTCTGCCATTGATTTATACACAACCTTGGCAGGTCTGAGATGGTGGATTCTGGCTTTTTGCTGCAATGGGCTTTAATAAATCTTGAAAAATTTGAGTTTTAAAAACACAGAAAAATTTTATTTTTGCCCCAAAAAACCCGACCGGAAATAAGTAAATAACCCCCTAAAAGTCCTGGTAACCTTATAAACAGGTGACTCCTACATCAGAAGCCTTAGATTTGTGTCAAAATAAGATTTGTGCCCACTCTTATGATTTATAAACAAGTCAACATTGGTATCTTCTAATCTTCTCTACAGGGTGGAAGTCTTTACTAACACATCCTACATACAGAATTATGAAGCCATATACAAATTCCTGATTTCTGTTCTTCAACAACAGAAACAAATCTCTGGTAAGATTATTATACTGTGTTGGAAATGGTAGATACCAAGACAGATCACTTTTATGGAAAATTACATAGGGGTTTTTAACTGCAATACATTAGTCCTTAGCTTGATATCAGGAAACAACAGAATTAATCTGAAGCTTTTCTTTCTAGGTGTTGCTTGTACCAGCCGTGACCTGTCCAGTAGAGACTGGCTGCTTAAATACTTTGGAAAATTCACTAAAGAAGTACAATGGGATCAACTGGTGGTTGTATCCCCAACATTTGATGTTGTAAGTAGAAGAAGTTTTAATAAACAATTTCTTCTTCCAAGGATTCGGTATAGAGTGCATGGCCTACAAAATGATCAAACCTATTCCAGATACAATAGATGCTTTATTTATCAAGAGCTATACAAGCGTCAATTTAAAGACACAGGCGCTCTTTCCAATTTAAAGTTCGTTTTTGATTCCTCACTGTGGAAAATAATGCCAAGGACTGAGATTTACACACAGGCCAATGTACTTCAATAGCTTGATCCTAGAAGTGCACCTTATATAAAGGTCCACACTATGGTTTTTCCAGCTCACCCTTCCAGCAAAGTGCTGATATAATGTTTCCTTGTTTGCAGGTCAGTAGTTTGACCCTTCTCAGTGGATCCGAGGTTGGCAAGGCCATTGCATCCACCTCAATCATCAACAGTGTTGCGGCCATTAACACCATCTACAACAATATTGGCTCCGATATTGCCTTCCTGGATAACATGACTGAATCGATTGCATGCTTTGTACTGAAGGTAGATGAAATTTCAGAGAAACATCTTGCTGAAGTTGGCAGGGGGTTTATTATAGTTGCCAATGGAAAGGGTTCTTATGAAACTATGATGCTAATAATAAGTCCAACTGAATAGTGTAATGATAGAGGAAAGAAAATACAAATTCATATCTTTGTTATCCAGTGCCAGATGTCTAAATATTCTCTTTTTATTTCTTTGGTAGCAAACAAATTCATTGTCAAACAATGTGAGAGATGCAATCTTGATGAGAACGCTTGAAGCTCTCTTCAGTGCCCCAGATACCCTTTCAGTAAGCGATGCTCAGAGGTGGATGAAGCAGATTGGTTTCTTGCTTCCTGGAATTAATGGGACAATGGTGGAAATGGTTTCCCTGGACATTAACTGTGAAGTCTACCAAACTTTGTAAGTAATCAAATACCAGTGGAAAACAATGTGTGGATATTGTGTGAAATAAGGGGTTTCCCCAGCCTTCAACCCTTCAGATGTGGATTTTGTACAGGTCTAACTATAACCCCACAACATGGAAATTAGGAGTACAATAAATAGCCTTATGTAGTTTTAAAATTCATTTTCATGGTTATCTTACAAAAATAAGGGATGATGTACACTCTGTTGTAAATTATAAGTAAATTAAAAGTCACTGAGGGGTTCTGTGACCATATAAAGGCACAAGGCTTAGTTATACAGGGAAATCTGAGTATCACTCATGTATTATAAGGGATAATGTACCCCCTACTGTAAATGATAAGGATATTAGAAGTCACTGAGGAGTTCTGTGACCATATAAAGACACAAGGCTGCAGGCTGAGTTATACAGGGAACTCTGAGTATCACTCATGTATTATAAGGGATAATGTACCCCCTACTGTAAATGATAAGGATATTAGAAGTCACTGAGGTTCTTTGACCATATAAAGGCACAAACATGTATCTATTTGTTTGTAGCATTGCAGCGCTGGACAACATATATACTATTCTGACACAACAAAGAAGGACAGAAGTGTATCATTTCATAAAGAGATACCTGCAGAATAAATTTACAGAAAGTGGTAAGTAAAAAAAAAAAGGGAAACAAATTCTGAAAGAAGAAATAATGATCTGTATGACTATGTGTTAAGCTCAGAGTGTTAACTTGTTTCGTTTGATTAAAAATGCATGTTTTTTCTAGAAAAAGCAACTGCATTGCTCTGCAAAAGGTCTACTGTTCTAGCACTCAGAAGGTAGCATTTACTGGTATGCTGTAAATCTTATTGATATTGGTCCCTATCTTATAAGTATACTGCCATGGGAAAACATGTTCCCATGTTTTTGCAAAACACATCAGTTAATAATGCTGCTCCAGTAGACTTCTGCACTGAAATCCCTTTTTCAAAAGAGCAAACTGATTTTTTTACATTTGATTTTGAAAACTGACATGGGGCTAGACATATTGTCAGTTTCCCAGCTGCCCCCAGTCATGTGACTTGTGCTCTGATAAACTTCAGTCACTCTTTACTGCTGTACTGCAAATTTGAGTGATATCTACCCCTCCCAGCAGCCAGAACAATGGGAAGGTAACCAGATAACAGCTCCCTAACACAAGATAACAGCTGCATGGTAGATCTAAGAACAGTACTCAATAGTAAAATCCAGGTCCCACTGAGACACATTCAGTTACATTGAGTAGGAGAAAGCAATTCCACCCTAAAGTGCTGGCTCTTTCTGAAAGCACATGACCAGGCAAAATGACCTGAGATGCACCTACACACCAATATTACAACTAAAAAACTAATACACTTGTTGGGTTAGGAATGAAATTTTATTTGCAGTGTAAACAGTGTAATTTAGAAATAAAAATACACCATAAAAATCATGACAGAATACCTTTAAGTTACTCAATCTGTAGTATAATTTTTGCTTGGTATCAATAAACTGCAGCCATATTGCTCTGGAAGATTGAGCTCAATAAATGATCTCATCAGCACACCAGCATTATAGTGTGCTTTGTGTCAACAGTTTTCTCCATATATTTTAACATTTTTGCACCTTCTCTATTGCTTGGGGTGTCTACAGCCTGCTTAATTTTTGGAGATCCATAGAGTCCAATCTAAGAGCCATTCATGCAAATCAGTCTCCAGGATGCAGAGTTTAACTGAGGGGTACAATCTAGTAATCCAACAGTGGGACACTTGAGGACTGATTTATTAATAATTGAGACAAATTTTTAGCTATAACTCAAATATAAAAAGCTTTTCTCTTGCAGATCACGATTTTAGATATTTTTAATACTCTCGTATTCTCACCAATGTTTTTTTTCCATTTTGGGAGCACAAACCAATCATCATTGGTTTAAGTGGAATTCTTTCTATAACTCCATTTACATTTCTCAAAAATATTAATTCATTCCAAAGATCTTTAGCTTCCATGTGCCCTGAATATTGCATTGCGCCTAATTCAGCATAATTGATATGACTGAGACAATGTGCAAGTACAACTTATTGTGTATTTGTTGTGCTACGACAATAATGACCATATATTATACTACAACCATATTTTTCTTTCCAGATGCCCCATGCTCCTCTGGTTTACAAGACCAGTACAAATGGCTGCTTTCAAATATGGGCCGCTTCTGCGAACAATCAACCTATAATGACACTCTATTATATTATCCAAATCTTGATGAAGTAAGTTACAACAGATATTGTATCCTGTCCTAGGACCTGACCTGAATGTGGATTGAAAGGTCCTAACAGAAGACATTTACATTTCTTTTTGTTTTCTTAATTTTCTTTTTCCCTGAAAATAATTTATGTGCCCCCTATGTAATACACTCTCCTCCTTACTTATTTATGGGTATGATATAGTAGGAACGGCTCAGTCTTAATTGGATTTGCTTAAAGCCCATTGGTGCCTTCCTGATATGAGAGTAGTATCTAGACCCTGAAAATCATATGCACCAGTTTTAACTATATTCATCCTAATCTTGGTCCCTTAGGTCCCTTTAACAGCTTGCAGAACATCTTTTTGTTTGCTTAATGAAATGTTCTTTATACAGACAATATGCCTCAAGCTCAGCTAATATTCTATTTTATTGTACAGTATGTTAAAAATCCTATAACTTTCCAACACCCTCTTATAAACCTTGTTTTAAAGTGAGAAAAAATGTGTTGAGGGTTTTCACTGGGTTTCAGGTTTTTACCGTAAAGGGGAACTATTGCGAAAATAAAAATTTAATATAAGCTTTGTTATACTGAAATAAGAAACTTTCTAAATACAATCAAATAATATTCTGCATAATTTCTGAAATAATCAAGTTAATCTTCACTATCCCTCTCTCAGCATCTGTTTCTCTTCATTCTCTCTTCATGCAGCAGCTGGGTGTCAGATATTCATTGACAGTTAGATCCAATATATCTTATAGGGGGGGGGCTCCCTTTCCCAGCAGGTGTATTAGAGCCACTTAAATAACTGATTCCAGTACAAACAAAATGTAACAAAATAACTGCCTTTTGCACAAATCCTGCATGTAGAGAGACATGATGTCTGGTGATTTTAATAGAGTGAGCTCTAATACATCTTCTAGGCAAAAGGAGCCCCCCTATAAGATATATTGCGTCTAACTGTCAATGAATATCTGACATCCAACTGCTGAATGAAGACAGAATGAAGAGAAACAGATGCTGAGAGAGGGATAGTGAAGATAAACTTGATTATTATTATGCAGAATATTTAATTGATTGTATTTAGAAAGTTTCTTATTTCAGTATGCTGAAGCTAATATTGAATTTTCATTTTTGTGATAGTTCCACTTTACATTTTTATATTATAACATGGTGCATAATTAATACAGATAGAAAAACCGATCCTCTGCACCCATATCAATATTGGAAAATACCATCCCTTAAAGGAGAAGGAAAGGTTAAAACTAAGTAAGCCTTATCAGAAAGGTCCATCATAATATACCAGTAAACCCCCAAAGTAGTGCTGCTCTGAGTCCCCTGTCAAAAGAAACACAGCATTTCTTTCCTTCTATTGTGTACTCATGGGCTTCTGTATCAGACTTCCTGTTTTCAGCTGAAACCTCCAGGGCTAGGGCTTGAGCATGCTCAGTTTGCTCCTCTCCCCCCCCTTCTCTACTGTAATCTGAGCCCAGAGCAGGGAGAGACTCGGGCAGGAAGTGATGTCACACCACATTAATACTGCAGCTTCTATCCTAAACAAACAGAGAGTTTCTAGAGCTTTTTACTCAGGTATGGTAAAACATTCTACAGAATAAATATAGCATTCTAGCTTGCACTATTGCAGCTAATCTATTAGCAATAAAATGCCTCCGTAGCTTTCCTTCTCCTTTAAAAAAAGCATTGGTATACTGAATACGTCATTCTGTAAACCCATACATTTTGCAAACAGAAAAGATTGGGTTGTGATTGTGTGCGCCAGATGCATCAATTGAGTCTACTTTCCCTGTATCATTTACTCTTGTTTATATCCGTAAATTTTAAAATCCTCCTGGCATCCTACATATTTTTATTGGCCCCTTTCCATGCATACCTATGCAAATATATCACACCAACCACCTCAATTAAATTCCTATGAAGGCTTTCTATTTTGCTTTCTGTGCAATATAATAACTCTTTATATGACATCTGATCCTTACACTAATTAAAATAACTGCTGACACACAAACAAAAGAACTTATGGCTTACATTTATGTCCTGTAATGACCTGACCTAACTAATTGTCTATTCTCTGTGCTGCACACTTCATGCCTTCTGTTAATACAACCACATGTTAAAATAACAGGGGACATAATTAATACACACAGAAAAAAATAGACATTGATTTGTTGAGTTTAGCCTTGGGAGAACCAACATTCTAGATTATGAAAGATGTTGGAACATCTTGGATATTGCTTATTAGATAATTGCTAGTGATGCACCGAATCCACTATTTTGGTTTCAGCCGAACCCCTGAATCCTTTGCGAAATGTTTGGCCGAACACCGAACCTAATCCAATTCCTAATTTGCATATGCAAATTAGCAGTGGGAAGGGGAAACTTTTTTTACTTTCTTGTTTTGTCACGCGATTTCCCTCTAATTTGCATATGCAAATTAGGATTAGGATTCGGTTCAGACGTGCAGAAGGATTCAGCCAAATCCGAATCCTGCTGAAAAAGGCCGAATCCCAAACCGAATCCTGGATTTGGTGCATCCCTTATAATTGCTTATATTGACTAGTTGACTGTATTCATGTATCTAAATTGCTTTAAAAATACAAATCTTGCTGTATCAAGAGAGGAGCAACACACCTGGATTGCAGTTAAAATAGGTCAGTTGCAACAAACTCAACGAGAAAACACTGATTCAACCTCTCATTATATTATCATGTTTAGTTTGATCAGTAGCAATACCTTTTTATCCCCATGATAGCGAAGAACTTTTTTAAATGTTTATGGACTTTGAATAAAGTCTTTTAGTAGAAATGTTGGGCTTGTTTGGAAGCCACCTCTTGACTGCCTGATGAAGACGACATGCTGGCTTAGGCATCTAAAGCACCTTTCCAAGCCAATGATTCAAGTTCTTCTGCTTGTCTACAGTAAAGCAGATAATTTGGGAATCTGGAATGATATCTACAGCGATGTCCCACTTGGTAGAACCATGCTCTTTAAAAACTGGAAATAATCCAGAATATTGTGAAGTCACTATATAAAACATCTACCTCCCAACCCCATAACCACTCCAGCATCAAAATGTTTTGACAAGACATTCAGAGGATGTATGTGCTTTGGCATTTATGTGATGGTGATATTTATGTAGTGTGATGTTTTATTTACCTGTATGTACATTTGGAAATCTGAGCCAGTTGGTCATAGTCATGTTTGCCTTGTCACGGTGCACAAGATGTTCTTCAAAGTCAAGGCACCTTTCCTACCTGTGTCTTTATTTGCTTTCAATAAATATTCATTTAAAACCTTATTGTTTTGTGGGGTTTTGAAGTTTCTAAGCCTGTATTTTATGGCTTTTCTTTATTTTATTTTAGTACTAATTTATGTTAGACGCAAAGAAACTAACAGGGCTGCTACTGGTTGGACTAAACTGTATGTACATGTACATAACTAACATCACTCAGGTCCACTTATAGTATGGTGACATCTAAGAACATATGGACAAGGACAATAAAACAGTTTCTCTCCAATTCATCTTTCCAGCATCTTTCATCTTTGTTTGCTTAATGCTTAACCCCACATCCTAACATCTTTTCACTTCAATTTCTTAAACTCTTGACTAATCTTAAAGCACTAGAATATTCCCCTAATTGTACAGGTATAGGATCTGTTATCAGGAAACCTGTTATCCAGAAATCTCCGAATTACGGAAAGGCCATCTCCCATAGACTCCGTTTTATACAAATAATCAAATTTCTAAAAAAATATTTCCTTTTTCTCTGTAATAATAAAATAGTACCTTGTAGTTGATCCAAAATAAGATACAATTAACCCTTATGGAAGCAAAACCAGCCTATTGGGTTTATTTAATGTTTACATGAATTTCTAGCAGACTTAGGGGTTATTTACTAAACTCCGAATGCAAAAATCACAAAAAATGTGTGATTTTTTAAAAAAAATCACACATTTTTCGGAATTTATTGAACCCCGAGTCTGAATCAGAAAGTCCGGCACCTCAGACCTGTCGAGGTTGCATATAAATCAATGGGAGAAGTCCCAATGATTTTTTGATATGCTCTGGGTTTCTGAGTTTTCTTGCAAAAATCTGAGTTTTGTGGTGAAAAATACGATAAAATTGTGGAAACCAGATGATAAATCCGAAAAAATACTGAAAATCAGATTCTTTTCCGCGAAGCAAATTTTCGGGAAAATGTAATAATAAATAAGCGCAAAAAACCCAAGTGGATTTGATTGGAGTTTGTAGCAGAAAATATTGAGATAAATTCGGACTTTGATAAATAACGCCCTTGAAGTATAAAAATCCAAATATCCAAATATGCTGTACTTAATAGAAATTACTCCACCAAGTAATAACAATCACAAATAAAATGTATCACAATTTTACTGAGGATACAGCATTACCCCCAAAATGAATACGTAAGCAACAGATTTATATCATATTAAGTGGCATATTAAAGAATCTTACCAAACTGGAATATATATTAAAGTAAATATTGCCCTTTTACATCTTTTACTTTGAGCCTCCATTTTGTGATGGTCTGTGTGCTGCCTCAGAGATCACCTGACCGGAAATACTGCAGCTCAGATTGTGTGGGAGCAAAAGACAGAACTTTGTCCATTAATTGGCTCATGTGACCTAACATGTATGCTGTGTTAGGTTTGTTTGTGTGCACTGTAAATCGCAGAATCCCAGGGGCGGCCCTTAGTTCTTAAAATGGCAGTTTTCTATTTATGATTACCCAATGGCACATACTACTAAAAAAGTATATTATTATCAAAATGATTTATTTACATGAAGCAGGATTTTACATATGAGCTGTTTTATTCAATATTTTTTTATAGAGACCTACATTGTTCGGGGGGTATAGTTTTCCCTCTAATAATCTACAGAAAATGCAAGACTGAATGTTTAGAAGACTGGATATAAATATATAAAAGCAATATCACTGAACCCTTGTAATATACATCCATATCTAAAAATACTTTATGTTTTACACTCTATAGATGAATCACATAGATGAACATGTTATAGTTAGTTCATCTGCTTCCACATTAGTATTGCACAAAATTAAAGCTATATCAGTCCATCTGGATACATTTTCATTGTAGAACAGAGACCTAGGGCCTACTCTATGCAAAACAATTATGAACCAATATTAAAGGAAAACTATACCCCCGAACAATGTAGGTCTCTATAAATATATATTGAATAAAACAGCTCATATGTAAAACCCTGCTTCAAAATAAAATTTTCATAATAATATACTTATTCAGTAGTATGTGCCATTGGGTAATCATAAATAGAAAACTGCCATTTTAAAAAATAAGGGCTGCCCCCTGGGTTCGTATGATTCACGATGCACACAAACATACCAAACAAACTATACTTGTTAGGTCACATGAGCCAATTAACAGACAGAGTTGTGTCTTTTACTTCCACACTTCTTCCTGTTACAGTTAGAGCTGCAGTATTTCTGGTCAGGTGATCTCCGAGGCAAAACACAGACCATCACAAAATGTAGCTCAAGGCAAGAGATGTAAAAGGGCAATATTTACTTAAATATATATTCTAGTTTGGTAAGATTCTTTAATATGCCACTTAATTTGATATAAACTATCTGTTGCTTAAGTATTCATTTCGGGGGTATAGTTTTCCTTTAAAAGTGGTGTCTCAGAAGGCAACTCATGGGCACTGCTTTACAGCTGGACAGTTTTAAGTGTCCCAAAGAACACCTGACATTATCCCAGAAAGCACCTAGTGCAGGGGACCAGTAATTTATTCCATCCTATGCGTGGAATATATTACATAGCTCCTCTGCACCGAAGGTCAGCTATGCTGAAGTACCCTCACTAAACTAAATGGGATTATCATATCCAGCAGATCTGAACCCAGAGCTCCTAATGGTACTGTTTTCTAATCTCCATCACTAATACCCTACTCAACCATTGTAGCATTATTTTTCTTCTGACAACCACAACCACGGTCCCAGTCAAAGGAGAAGACAACATAACATACACTACAACTGTAGCCACAGTATGAGAAACATTCACAGCCCCTTAACATACTTGATAAAAAAAACCTTACTATGGATTTATCATCTGATCTTTACTCTTTAAGTGGAGCAATACAAGTATAGGCTTCACGTACTTGAATATTTGATATCCTTCCACTTTCATTAGGGATTGTCTTCTGCACTACTAGTGATGGGCGAATTCGCGCGATTCGCCGCCAGCGAATAAATTCGCGAAACACCCGCGAAAATTCGCGGAAAAAATCTGCCGGCGTCAAATTTTTTTTTTTTCGAAAAAACGGACGCCGGCATCAAAAACGAGCGCCGGAGCGAAATGGCGCAAATTCGCCCATCACTATACACTACTCATTATACTAGCACAATAACAATGTTTCCAGTATTTTAAACATAGTGAAACTCATTTTTATGACACAATGACTGCATTTTACTCATTTTTGGTGACTTGCCTAAGGATACAGGGAAATTGTCCATAGACCATAAAAACAGTGCAGTGATTTAATCATTGAACCCTGTCCCTGATCATCTCCTGTTCCAGAAAGGATCAACAAAACAGAGGGCACAGTTAGCAAAAAAAGGAAAATTAAATTCCTGGTAATATGCTGTTCACATAGAGTGTATGGAAATGATTTAGAAGGTGAAGACTTTATTGATGCATCGGGGGGTTTGCACATTACACACAATTTAGTAGGGATGTATCAAATACACTATTTTGGATTTGGCTGAACCCCCGAATCCTCTGCGAAAAATTTGGGCCGAACCTCCGTGAATACCGAAACTAATCCGAATCCTAATTTACATATGCAAATTAGGGGTGGGAAGGGGAAACATTTTTTTACTTCCTTGTTTTGTGACAAAAAGTCCACAAATCCCGAACCGAATCCTGGATTCGGTGCATCCCTACTATTTAAGTCATTGGAGAAATAGATATACCTGCATGTGCCAGATGCTGCAAGTAAGCTTCAAGTAAGCAGAAACGTAATGCCCACAAACATACCCCAATACCTTGCCCATCCTCTGTATTCTTGATCAGGTCATCTACCAAACACATATTCTGTCTCTGATGGATACCATTAATTATAACATATATATGGTTAAAACATTACATACAATATGCACCAGTTGAATGGCTATTATATATATATATATCCATAGTCGATAACACAAGGCCAGTGTAGGCATCATATGAAATGATCATGCACGTTATTCATATACTGTACATCACAATTTAGACATTAAAGAACAATCAAGATGACAGATAGCTAGAAGCAGGAACACAACATCTGTTGTGGAAAGGGAGAAGCTAATATGTAATACAGGTGTGGCTCCTCTATTCTCTAACACCTGCTCTGTAAATGCAAACAATGGCCTTCCTACATATGTGGAGGTTGCTAAAGTCATACACATAGATTGGATGGAAACCAGGCATTTTAGTGACTTAAAAGCACAATTAATGGGCAGACTACATGGACCAACCTGTAATTTTCTGTCAATTCAATTTATCTGTCACTGCAGTCACTATGTTGTCCTACTTCCTGCCCACTGGGTGCGTGAAGATCATGCTACTTCTGCACAAAAAATAAAAAGCACTCAAAATATACAAGAAAGGCGGAGTTCTTGGAATAAAAGAGGACCCCTTTAGAATGTTAATACAATTAAAAGCACTAATGTGCTATATAGCCCTTGTTCTTATCTATGTTGGTCAAATACACACCTGGTCCCATGGCTGCCACTGCAGAGGCATCACACTTGGGGGCAGAGCAAAAGACCCAATACCTCCCTCCATGGGTGACAGAGAGGAGTTTAGCTGTTGATTATGGACAGGAAGTGATAATGAAACTTCCTGTAAAGAAATGTAATATTCAAGTGACATGTGACCTATGTATTACTACATAACCATAAACTAAAACCATAAAGGAGAAGGAAAGGCTAAAATTAAGTAAGCTTTATTAGAAAGGTCTCTATAAATACACCAGTAAACCCTTAAAGTAATGCTGCTGAGTCCTCTGTCAAATGAAACACTGCATTCCTTCTATTGTGTACTCATGGGCTTCTGTATCAGACTTCCTGTTTTCAGCTTAAACCTCCAGGGCTAGGGCTTGAGCATGCTCAGTTTGCTCCTCTCTCCCTCTCCCCTTTCCTTTCCCCCCCTCCTTCCTACCTCCTCCCCTCCCTGCTGTAATCTGAGCCCAGAGCTATGAGTGAGCAGGAAGTGATGTCACACCAAGCTAATATGGCAGCTGCTATACCAAACAAACAGAGAGCTTCTAAAGCTGTTTACTCAGGTATGGTAAAGCATTCTGCAGAATAAATGTAGTGTTATAGCTTGCACTATTGTGGCTAATCTTTTGGCAATTAACTGCTTCAGTAGCTTTCCTTCTCCTTTAAACTACAGTGCCAAACCTTTATAAATGAAAGTCTTTTCAGAGTCAGCTAAAGCCTTCTGCCTACAAGCTTGTATGGAGAACTGTTGTACAATTTCCCATAACCCCTATGAAGAAAGCGTTTGCCCCCCCCCCAATAATTTACCATAAACTCTCCCCTATGGCCTCCTTCCTTGTATTCATGGCTCTCTGCATGTGTTGTCTAGACCCAGCAACAAAGGTGCCTATTATGCATGTGCTTGTTCTATGCATTTACATTACATATTACTAGTAGGGGGAAGGAGCACCTGGACATCATACAAAAACAAGCTTAAGGGCAAATATCTCTTCTGTTCCCTTTAATCACTGCTACAAACAACAACACACAAGGTTTATGGCTTCCTTCATGTTGCAACTTTTCCCACTACATGTTATAAGATATAAATCTCACAGGGGTCCCTCAGGGCCCATTATCTGTCAACCCATCTGCAAAAATCATCTGTTGATGTTTCAGGCCCATAAGACCATTTCCCCAAATAAATGGTGGAATAAATGGTGGTTCAAAGGGCCCAATGAGATGAGATTAATTCAAAGGAAAAAAATTGTGATGTGATTATAAGGGGTCCTTTGTGAGAAAAGTCTCTGTGAAGTCTACAGGTTAATATTGAGATGCAATGTCATTATAAAATTAAATGTAGAGACAATGATGCCGATCCCAATCTGTCTTTCACCGGATTAATGATAAACTGGATTGTGATTTAAACAATGATCCTTTCTGTTAAACCAAAAACATCCCACAGTCAAATGCATCCCATTTAAAACCCCACATCACACTATTCATTAAAATACACAATACCCAAAAATGTTTTGTAATGGAAAAAAATATGAAACATTTCTACTATAAAAGCTACCATAAACTTATAAGTCAATACCAACAAGAAATCATTCCTTTCCCTGCAATAAACAACCAAATCCCATAATTCTAAGATTAGATTTAACCCTATTACGATATTGCATATCTTATCTAGGGTTTGAGGGGCAGTTGGTGGCAACCCAATAAACACTATTGTCAGGTCAAGGTATCCATATGCGGGGTTGACAAAATAAAGTATGTGATTTGCTTTTCACAATATAAAGGATGTATCATATGGAAGAATAATTATACCTAAACAGTAATTATTTGCCCCTCCCCTAATAGAATAGTAAGTTCCTCCATGTGAACTTTTTTTTTCCCCCTTGTTGGATGCAACTGCAAGGTGTCCATACTGCTTTATTTGCTGCACAAGTGGACAACACCAAAGCATTTGGGGAGGATCCTTATTTTCGCATGTTTATAGATGATGGTTCCCCCAAAAGAATGTATGTTTTCAACTTAGTATGTACAACAGTTCTTTGGTGCACCATGAGTAGTGATGGGCGAATAAATTTGGCAGACAGTAATTTGAGGTGAATTTCTGCGTTTCGCTGCAAGTAAATTAATTTGCGAAACTGCGGCGACAATTCGCCGGAGAAAAAAAATTGTCGCACGTCAAAATTATTCAGACACAAATTGACCTTAATGCATTTGGACATAATAGCAGCGCGTATAAAAATTGTTGTTCGCATCAATATTATTTTGCCGTCCATTGACTTCAATGCGTTT
The DNA here is from genome assembly GCF_017654675.1 of Xenopus laevis. Taxonomy (NCBI): domain Eukaryota; kingdom Metazoa; phylum Chordata; class Amphibia; order Anura; family Pipidae; genus Xenopus; species Xenopus laevis. The sequence goes on along the minus strand of NC_054387.1, from coordinate 121,294,452 downwards.
TGTGAACTTTTCGCAGTTTCACAGTAGTTTTCCGAACACCACCGATTCGCCCATCACTAACCATGAGAGTAAAATGGTGCTGAAACTGTAAACTGCAAATGGTTGGGTTGTTGGTATACCTAAAATTAACAAAATAATTCTTTTTTGGCAGTTTCGGGTGTTGGATTTAATGTCTCCATCACAACTGGCTGGACTGACGGTGAGGTCGGCGCTTAATGATACGTTGCGCTCCACACAGATTCTGGCTCTAGTCCGAAGAGCTGAGTACAGGAAAATTGTTGAATACATCACACAGTTTAATGTTGCTGTCAATGAGGTAATTTTCACAAATAACTTCCTAATAAAAGTCTGTTTTAAGATATTTTTTTTAATGACAAGCCTTTTCTCCATAATAATAATACAGTTCCTTGTACAGGTATGGGATCCGTTATTCGAAAACCTGTTATCCGGAAAACTCCAAATTATGGAAAGGCTGTCTCCCATAGACTCCATTTTATGGAAATAATCCAAATTTTAAGAAATGATTTCCTTTTTCTCTGTAATAATAAAACTGTAGCTTGTACTTGATCCAAACAAAGATATAATTAATCCTTATTGGAGGCAAAACCAGTCAGTAACTCAGCTGTAGAAATGCATGTTGGTGGCAAAACCTGTTGGGCTTGGTATAGTGGTATAGTGACCCTTTATGAGCGTAGAACATTGCAGTTGAAATACTGTTTGCATTGATGTACAGTATATATGTTGTGTGTTATTGTTTGATGAAAACAAGTCTCCATGACTTTCATTAACCTTGGTATTTTCTCTTGCTATATAGGCTAACATCGGCATCCTACCCAACGATAAGATCCAGGATGCCATGCTATCCTTATTCCTAGATAGGCTGAATCCCTACTTCCAACACTTTCCACCAGAACTCTGGGGTGAATGGTTTGAAGACTATTTGCAATTCCTTCTTCCTCATATAAATGCAGCTCAGATTTCATGGCTGGAGACCAATATTTCTTGTGATTCCTATCAGTCAGTGTAAGTATCTCAGCCCATCAAGTTCTAGAAATGGTTTGCAAAAGCAGTCCCATTGACAAATGATAAGCATGGAGCACCACGTGGAGTATTTTGTATAAAATCCAGTATTTATTCAATCCATTGAAAAATCAATACAAAAGAACGCCATGTGTATATAGAACCATCACGCTTGACGCGTTTCGTAGCCCTCCGGCCACTTTTTCTAAAGCTTTGAGCTTGCAGCTCAAGCCCTCGTTTCCAAACCGTTCCCAAACTGTATATGTATCCAAAATAAAAATGTATGGACAGCAGCCAATCTTCCAATAAAAAATATATCTTTATTTGCTCAATGTAAAAATGGCAGAGTATTACAGTATTACCTTACTCATTTCAGGTGCTGCCGCCATTAATTATAGGCCTTATGCAAATATTTGGTTGGTTGCTATGGGTTGCTACTCAGGTTCAAATTTGCCCATTGTTTATATAAGAGTCCTACTGCATTACATTTTAACAGATTTTTCTATTTTTATGACTGTTCCATAATCCTGCTTGTTATACATTTTAGGTTAAGGGGTTTTAACAAGATCTACGAGAATCTGCCTTATTCCACCAAACACAGCCTCTACAATCTCTATATCAAATCATTCCTCAATAATAAAGCTATCACTGGAGGTAAGATCAGGTCGTAATTTATCCCTCGCTCTGCCTGAAGCAAACAGTCCCATAACTCATTCAATTTGTTTGCAGGGGAATCGTGCAACTTTACGAGTTTTATGCAATGGGTCAATGAAAACCTGGGAAATTTTACATATCTGGCAACGTTCCACGATCTGCTTTTATTTCACAGCAATTTCAGCAAGGTAAACATGTCCGCAAGACCATTTCATTGCTTGTAAGAGAAGAGCTACCATAGATTCTGAAAGCTTTACATTTTTTAAAGGGGACTTAAACCAAAAAAAATTTATTTTGTCTAATGAATGACAATGTAACTTTCTAATACTGTATATGTTAAATAAAAATGCCAGTTGTTTTAAATGTTAATTAAATTGATATTTAAAAGTATTCCAATAAAAGATCAATCGTCCATTTAGTCAATTGTACAGTACCTCCTCAGTTACATGTAAAGCTAAAATATTATTCCATTGCAGGTGAAATACTCAGGTGCTCTTACAGCAGAAGAACTGGCTGATTTAACAGTAATATCAGATAGCTTGTGCAGTGACATAATGACAAGCATTGTGTTCCAAAAGGTCAGCAGTTTGGAGTCCTATGAAGAAATAATGAAATATTTGGAACGTCTAAAGGATAATATGGGACAGGTATGGTATGAAATCTGTATTTACATATATATAATCTATATGCTGTTCTCCATATAGTTATGTCTGCAGTGCACAACAGCATTAGTCATTCGGTTATGTTTCCAATGGAAATAATTTGGAATCAGAATTCTGAATATGTTAATTTATCAAATATAATCTTATATATATTATATGGGTGTGTTTTTGATAGTTGATGCTCCAGATATAAATATGTTTTGAATGACAACTATCTGGCAATACTTGGGAATGTATAAAAGGTCATAGAATTAATGTATGCGCAGACAAAGAGTGCCATTACTTCTTTGGACTGAATGATAGGAGCAGATTATGGAGGTTTGTAGAGTGATGAAAGGTATATAAAGTTATACAGAATTGTAGTGTATATGTTTGTCCACCATAAGGCATAGTAAAATGAGGGTGTACATTCCATTTATGACCAGAAGAAGAAGAAGATGGAGGGCAGGAATTCCCTAGTACGGTAATCCCCATGAGCTCATGAGCTAATAAATCTGAGGCTAGGGTCTCCAAATTGTAAGTGTTTACTCACCACATAGAGGCAGAGGTCCAGGTGCACCACCCTGAGCCCTCAGCACAGGGAGCGGACAAACCGAAAATTCTTTGGAGCAGGCACTCAATAAAGCAATCTTCCACCAGGCAATTCGTTCAAAGTCAAAAAAAATTTATTGTGTCCACAGCCTTATGTGTTTTGTGTTACAAACATTTAATCATAGTGGCTCATGAGCAACATGTTTCTCACCAACCCCTTGGATGTTGCTCCTAGTGGCCTCAAAGCAGGTGCTTGTTTTTGAAATTCTGGTGTGGAGGCAAGTTTTGGATGCATAAAAAACAGCCAATCAGAGCCTTCTGTAGGCTGCCAGTCCACATATTGGCTACCAGATGGCCAATCACAGCACTTATTTTACACCACCCAGGAACAGTTTTTTTTATGTTTGTATTGTTTCCAAACTCTTTTTACATCTGAATGTAGCTCACTGGTAAAAAAAAAAAAAGATTGGAGAGCCCTGCCCTAGAACATTCTGGAGGAAGGAAGGTGACCAGAAATACTGAAGACGTATTTTATTTGAACTTTATTTCATAACACATTGTAGAAGTGAGGGATGTAGAGGCCAGTAGACAAGTAAGCTAAAGCCCCACCAAGGAGTGAGAAGGTTTATTAACCTGGCAGGTCCACTTATGGTTAGGGCAATAGTTGAAGGAACATATTATATAAGTTGGCCATGGTGCACTTATGACAAGTAGCCCTGAGAAGGGTGTTCGGAGGCCACATAAGAAGTTACTGGAAAGGCTGATATTAGAAAGTTCTGCCCTGGTAGGGTGTGTGTGAAATCCTCCTTAAGATTAAGGTACTGGAAGCTGAAAAGGAGAGTGGAGGGATGGGATTTTGGATACCAGGAGATGGCTGCATGATACCATGAAGCAACTGTGAATCTGTTGTGACAATTGACTGTCATTCATGTTCATTGTAAGAACGAATAGCTTCAAGAATGACATAACATGATTTATGTTTTTGGGCGTTCCATCTAAGATTTATTGTGACTTACATTCTAGGTTACTGATCTGACATCAAATATATCTCAGTGTGTTGAACAAAAACTTCTCAATCAGCTCAGTGTTCAAACACAGCAGGATGTACTAAGTAGTATATTATCTGCACAACACGAGAATATGGTTGGGCCCAACATAACAAACTGGCTGCAAGTCTTTACAGTTCTGCTGGAGGAGTTTTCTTCTGCAATCAACGAATCTCACATTTCAGCCCTTCCAATTAATATATCATGTGACGGCTTTCATGAAATGTAAGTGGCAACAGCTTTAACTACATTGGCTACAAAGCCAATGGATACAAAGTCAATTCCATATGAGTTTCCCTCATGTGAAGGTATTCTGTAAACAGTATTTGTAAATGCAATAAGGTTTACATTTACTTATAGCATTTCTTGTGATGGCACAATGGGTGTTTTTTGCCCATGGCAAATTGTGGTCTCCACAAAAAAGTTGAATCACATAATCTCTCAAAAAATGCCTTTGTTTGCATTTTGGGACTAATACGTGAGTTATTTTGGCAGACAAAGCTCACTGTGGGCCATCATTCTAAAATTTGTTTGGCGAGAATTCACTTTTTTCTGTTAACATTTTGTCTTTAAATATCTCAGAATCAAGCTGTTAAATAACGTCCTTACCAGAATGAGCAAAATGGAGGTGGATTCTGCTTTCATCTACTGCAAGTCCTATCTTCTGCAACAGCGCAGCTTGACAGGTAAGAAACAGAAGGAACCTAAAATGTTGGATGCCATGGACATTAGTAACTGCAAGTTCCCTAACAATTTTTATACTCTAAGAAACACCCAGTTTCCAAGACTGATTACAAAACATAACCTCAAGTTCAACTCTTCCAAATGATCCACTAGTGCAGGAACTGGATTCAAGGCTCTGCCCTATGTATCTCTATAAAGGCAGCTCTTTTTATAATACAAGCTCTTTCTCCTTAAGGATCTGCATGTGCTTCAGATACAATAAGTAGCGCTGAATGGATCACGCTGAATTTCCGTGGATTTTACACCAGAGCAGCCATCTCAGACCTCCTAGATTTGTATCCAGATCTTGACATAGTAAGTACTTAAGCAAATGTGACAGAACCCAAATGTATGAAAAATACAGTAAATATTGAAGGGGAATGATTCCATAAATGTTCTCCATTTTGTTTCCAGGCTGTTCTTTTTGGTATGTTGACCTCAAATGAAATTGCAGAAATCCTTGTAAAAGAAGATGTCCTTGCTAATTACATGCTTCTGACCAGAGTCTTAAACCTCATCGGCATTAAAAACATTTCTGAATATGTGACTGCTTTTACGCTTAAAGCAAAAGAGGTATTCTTTGAAGAATGTTGTAAATACATAATCTATTTTTCCTTTTTTTATCCCAAGTAAAAAAAATTACTAAATCGATATATATTCCCCACAATGACTCTCTATTATGTAAGAAGAACCCTGTACTTCTGCTAAAAATATATAAGGCATTGCCCTACTCTACAACAAAGGGGCATCACATGTTTCTCTCCAGATATATTAATATACACCAATAAATAAAAAATAATCTAATCAACAGAATAGATATCCATTTACAATGTATTCAACTATAAGAAATGTGGTTGGTTAACCTACCATCTACTACATTCAAGATATCTATATCAAGATATCTAAACTACATGAGGGTGCCCCTGTCCATATATCTGCCCAAGTGATGAGCAATTTTTCAACAAGTTTCACAGCAAAAATGATGCCCAAAAATGTGGTCACCCATAGACTTCAATGCATTTCTGCGAGTTTTTGCCCTTTCTCATATTTTCGGCAAAGCAATATGGGTCAGATTTGCCCATCACTACATGCCCATAGTATAAAAACCTTGATGGACTGTTAGTAATACCAATCAATAGCTATATAACCCTACTTAGGTCAAGTCTGAAGCAGACTTTGTCTACGTTTAGCTAGAGAACGTTTTTGGTGAAAATAATTAGGAAAGTGGGGAAAAAAAGTACTTTAATAACTGAGCCAGAACATTTATTTTTAAGTTGATTCTAAGTCTGAAATGTTCATAAATATGCAAAAGATTTGACTAGCAGGAAAAATGCTCTATTTTAATGGAAAACACAACTCCAATAAACATGTGCTTTAGAAAAGAAATACCTTGGCTTGGCTTGGAAATTCATTTAGAAACAATCCCAGGCAAACAGAACCTGTTTAAATATGGCAATTCCATATAAGCAGGAGGGACAAATGTGTTTCCAAAACAATACAGAACTTGTAACCATTAAAGTTTCCAAAACAATAACCATTAAAGTTTAACAAAATTAGAATAGTTACAAATGATATCTTCATTTTCCCCCTTAGGTAGGCTTGCCAACTTCTCAGTTAAAGATGATAAAGGAGACATTGCTATCAACTGTGCTTACAAAACTGAGTTCCAACTTCTCTACTTATGAAACCCAAGACTGGGAGATGCTGTTCCAAAAAGATTTGGTTGATGTGCTTGCAGAGTTTAACAGAACACTTCTTGAACTTCTGCCTCTTACAATGAGCTGCTCCTCCTACCAGGAAATGTAAGTTTGGCATAGATACCATCTTGTTAAGGCTCAAAACAACAAAAATCTACAAAAGGTGGTAGAGTCCCAAGTAACTGGATCTTATGTATTTCTATCTAAAGTTCCATTATGGAAAAATACAGGATAACAAAAGTTCAATTCCAGCTTGGGCACTACCTGCAAGGGGTTTTTATGTGTCTCACTGTGTCTACTTGAGTTTTCTCTTCATACTCTGCTTTCTTCTGGCACTCATAAAACATACAGTCAGGTTAATTGCCTCCTGATCAAATTGACCCTATTTTGTGTGAATGTGATCGGTACTTCACAAGGGTTATTTATCAAAATTAGAATTTCTCAGATTTTTTAAATAAAAAAAGTCTGACCAAACTAGAATCCATATTTGACCTTATTAATTATTTTAAAAGCACAAATTAATCGGTTTGGGGAAAACCCCCATAAAAATGTACGAAAAATCATATTGTACGATTTTTTTCGGGGTTTTTTGCAGAATCGTACGATTTTTTGACAAATACAATTTTTTGGATTTTTGCCCAAAAAGTCATAAATAGTCAGATTTTTATGCTAATTCCAGCTCACATCACAGAAACTTTCAAACAGGATAGGGACCCATTGACTTATATACAACTTATATACAAACCATTCACTTATATACAACTTAGGCAGGTCTGAGATGCTGGATTTTAGGATTCTGACTTTTTGCAGCTTCTGGCTTTAATAAATCCTGAACATTTTTAGTTTTTTGTCCCACTAAAAATTTAGATTTTTTAATAATAAAACTGGAATTTTCTCATTCAGACTTTAATAAATAACCCCTACGACTCTAAGCTCTACTGGGGCAAGGACTGGTGTGAATGTTGTATAATCTCTGTAAAGTTTTGTGTAAATAGGCTGGCACCATACAAATAAGATATAATAAATAAAATATTTTTGTATCCCTCAACAGAATACAAGGATTTAGTACTGGTTATCCTTCAATGACGACAAGGACAAAAGAGGACATTTACAATCATTTTATTAAACGCTACATGGTCTACAATTCTCTTTCCGGAGGTTTGTTCTGTGTGTTATTCTTAGTAAAGTGGTGCATTCAGAGTTATCAAAACTATGGTGTCTAAAGATCAATAAACCCTACTGTTTTAGGTGCTAGATTTTAAATGAAATATTATTAAATTTATCAAGATAAGAAACAATATTTGTCTAGTAAAAAAGGGGTTAATATGGTCTCTATCTGTATATATTTGGTCTGTTGAGTTTCCCCTTCTCATCCTCCAGCATCCTGCTGCCATTGGGATACATTATCAATACAGGTATGGCATTCATTATCCAGAAACCAGTTGTCCGGAAAGCTCCAAATTACAGAAAGGTTGTCTCCCATAGACTCAATTTCATCCAAATAACCCACATTTTTAAAAATGATTTCCTTTTTCTCTGTAATAATAAAACAGTAGCTTGTACTTGATCCCAACTAAGATATAATTAATCCCCATAGGAAGCAAAACCAGCATATTGGGTTTATTCAATGCTTACAAGATTTTCTCGTAGTCTTAGGGGCAGATGTATCAAGGGTCGAATTTCGAGGGTTAAATCCCTCGAAATTAGACTGGGGAATAGAATCGAATAGGCAATTCGGGCGAATTTACGTGCTGGCGAATAGTCCAATTGGCGACTATTCGCCAGGCGAATAGGCGCTTGATCGAATATTCGCTCGAAGGATTTTCATTCGATCGAATGCCTTTTTATTCGATCAAAAACTTGGAAAACAAGCCTATGGGACTTTCCCATAGGATTTTAAAGCAATTCGGTAGGTTTTAGGTGGCGAAGTAGGCAGTCAAAGTATTTTTAAAAGAGACAGTACTTCGACTATCGAATGGGCGAATAGTCGCAGCATTTTTGAGCTCGATCCAGTACTTCGACTATCGAATGGCGAATAGTCGCAGCGTTTTTGCGCTCGATCTATTTGAATCATTCTACTCAGGCAAATTTATGCCAATTTGATAGTCGAGGAGCACAAAAAACTATGCGAGATTCAAGCTTTTTTCCCCTCTATTCATTCACCTGAGCTTGGTGAATGGGCCCCTTAATGTATGAAGACCCAAATTATGGAAAAATCCAAAACCCCAGGTCCTGAGCATTCTGGATAACAGGTCCCATACCTGTATTTGAGGTATTAATAATCCTACAGGGTAGTAGAAGTAGACCTCAATATCTCTAAGCAATATCTATGGCTAGCACTGATAGTTATTACTAAGATCTTATGTTGTTTCTGGGCTTGTCTAATTAATCCTGTATTTCTTTCATGGTTTTGGTTAAAAAGGGTTTACCAGCTGCTGATGTTGCTTTCCTTTTTAGGTGCTGTTTGTGACACAGCAAATTTTGGAAGCTGGGTCACTTTTAACTTGGGGAATTTTATCCAACAATCAAGCGCACAAGATCTCCTTCTGTTTAATCCAAACTTCACAAAGGTGAGAATTCATAGTTGAAACCATATTTAATCAATGTTATTTAGAAAAGGCATAAAAATGAATGAAGAATTAACTCTTCCAGCCAACCATATTAAGACAAGGGTAGTGCTTACCAATTTATATGGAGGGTCGGGGGGTCCAGATGCACTGCCCTGGAACAACAGCCGTAAGAGCAGATTAAATGTATATCTTAAGATGGGGGCACAAGGCAAGAATATGAAAAGAATAATGAAATACTGTAGATGTTGTAAAGTATCATGTTACACCTTGGTGGGTTCCCCCATCCTGAGAGTTAATACAGTTCTCAATGGAGGCAACTGCTGGACCATGTTCCTACACTACATCGCTGAAACGAAGTACACTAAGGGGCAAATTTACCTAGGGTCGAATATCGAGGGTTAATTAACCCTCGATATTCGACTGCCGAATTGAAATCCATCGACTTTGAATATCGAAGTCGATGGATTTAGCGCAATTCGAACGATTCAAAGGATTTTAATCCATCGATCGAAGGATTATCCTTCGATCAGAAAATTGTTAGGAAGCCTATGGGGAACTAGGGGGTCGAAGTATTTTTTAAAGAGACTGTACTTCGACTATCGAATGGTGGAATAGACTAATGATTTTTAGTTTGAATCGTTCGAATCGAAGTCGAAAGTCGAAGTAGCCCATTCGATGGTCGAAGTAGCCAAAAAAAACATTCGAAATTCGAAGTTTTTTTCCCTCTATTCCTTCACTCGAGCTAAGTAAATGGGCCCCTAAGTAGTAGCTTGTTGATGTCATGGTCCTCAAAATATAATCCATGGATTCTGAACATTAATATAAGTAAGGAATATTTTACTTAGTTATATGTTTGGGGTTTTTCTTTGTGTATGTAGGCAGAGAACCCACATGGGATCCCTCCCACAGAACTGGCAGACATGACTTTCATTTTTGATGTGTTGCAAGACTCAAATTTATCCGCCAACATTTTTAACCAAATTGAAGGATTTGAAAATTCCAAGATGCTCCTGGAGTATTTAACAAGAATACAAAGTTTGACTTGCCAGGTAGGCATTCATTGTTTTAAAACGGTCTACATAACGATTTATCTACATTTAGATATTCCTGTTAGCTAACTGTCACCTACAATTTAGCTTGAAATTCTAATATTATAATGTTTCCAGTTATGGAATAGTATGGGGCAAAAACGAACATTCCAGTCTGGTGATTATGGAACATACCGTAGACAGATCAGAATCTCGGATAATCAATATTTCATGTTTTATGAACATTTTCTAATGCCTTTATCCGACTTGTTCTATAAATTGTGTTGGGATTGTCCTCCAAAACAAAAAATAAATCCTTTATAATTTTTATATTTTTAGAGGAGTTTTGTTGGATTCCACATCTTTTTTGTTTTCATTTAGAAAGATTTAGCCATTCCAACCTAACCAAGTGCTGTTTGTTTCTTTATGTCAGAGCCCATTCTCACCCAACATGTCTTCATGTGACCAGCCCCTGGGACAGCTGAGCATCTCCACTCAAACGACCCTGCTAACTACCATTATCACAGCGCTGAGTATGGAGAGAAGTCTGACTAATATGTCAACATGGCTACAAGCTTTCAGCATTATTATTCAGAACTTCTATTCTGCTTTAAATGAAACCCATCTGTCCCATCTGCCACTCAACATCTCCTGTGAAGACTACAGAGCAATGTAAGAGAGGTTTCATAGTATAATCTAGAGCAGGCGTCCCAAACCTTCTTACCTGTGAGCCACATTCAAATGGAAACAGAGTTGGGAAGCAACACAAGCATGATTTATGTTCCTGGGGTACCAAATCTGTGATTGGCTATTTGGTAGCCGCTATGTGGACTGGCAGCTTACAGGAGGCTCTGTTTGGCACTACACCTGTTTTTTATGCTACCAAAACTTGCCTCTAGACTAGGAATAATAATAAACAATTTCAGACCACCGGGAGCAACATCCAAGGGGTTGGTGAGCTATATGTTACTCCCAAGCCACTGGTTGGGGACCACTGCTCTAGAGACACATTATTTACTTTCCTTTAGATGAAGGTTAAATATTTTTACATGAACTACGATTAGTTTTGACTTGATATTTTTATTGTCCTTCTAAGGCATGTTCTCCCTAGATGAGCATTCCTTCATACTGTAATAATTATTACCAATTACCAGGCAATGAATAGGACAGGGTAGCCTATGCACCCCAATATTTATGCACAAACTGTACTTCCTTTGTACAGTGCCTAGTATATCCTTATACTTTATTCCACTAACTGTATATACTGAGGGGGCGATTTACTAACATTCGAATTTCAATTTTTTTTCCAAATTGCGTTTTTCTATAAAAAGTCGTGTTTTTTTATTTCTCTAAAATTCAAAAAATTTGAGTAAAAAACACAAAAAAACCCTCTAATACTACTCTAAAACTGCTAATACTAAACTCTGCCAAGTAAAATCAGTTGAGGTCCTATAGATGTCAAGGGGAGCTGCACTGATCCTTTTGGACCTCTTTTTAGCCATTCATATTTTTAGAGGTCTTTGGATTTTTTTTTCACTAGTAATTGTCTGAAAAACTTGAATTTATAGAGTTTTTCATATTTTTTAGCACATCATTCAGCATTTGTTTCTGTTCATACTTTTTATATTCGTATCTTTTAATAACTTTCATGGCATTTGTGCATTTAGAGAAAATTTGTTAATCGTGGTTTCAAAAAGCTCTTATTCTAAATCGACCTTTAATAAATGGGCCTCTGAGCATTTTATAAGAAATAAAAAGTTATATATGTCGCTAATAAATAAAACACCATTTTTTTCTTTTACTCTTGTTTTGCCACAATTTACAGAATTAAGATACTCAGTGGCATCTATTCCAAACTTCATGAAGCAGAAAAAGGAACCATTTTCACCTACTGTAAATCCTACTTAAGCCACCAGCAGAGAAACACAGGTAAATATCTAGATGTACATCAAGTTCACATTGAGTTGAATAGGAACTATATTGGATGAATTGTAATTGTAAATGTAATCTATACATTTATATTGTCAAGACCTGTATATAAGCTGTTATGTCATCAATATATCAGCCCCTATCAATGCACATGAAGAGTTGGGAGTTCCATTATATTGATGATCTCTGCCTAGCGATGGGCGAATTTGTCCTATTTTGCCAAAAATTTTGCGAATTGGGGCGAAATTCACAAAACGGTAAAAGATGTTCCGAAACGTGAATTTTGACGCCCACATCAATTTTGACTCTGGCGTTAAAGTCAATGGGCATCTGAATAATGTTGACATGTGACAGTTTTGATGCAAGCGGCTTTTTCGAAGAGCGGCCAAAATTTTCACTGCAGTTTTGCGGATTTATTTGCCGGTGGCAAAACATGGAAATTCTCAGCGAATTTATGCCTGCCAATTTATTCGCCCATCACTATATCTGACATCATGAAGTTGGTTGCAGAGTAAAACACAAGACAAATCATGAATGTGATTGAAACTCATCCTTGTGTAGTGCATAAGTGCGGCTCATAAACAACTCCTATTTTACAGGGTCTGCTTGTGCCACGGACATGAATAATACAAATGAATGGATTGCTGAAAATATTGGACCCTTTTCCGCCAGCGCTACTGTTACTGAACTCCTGGAACTCTATCCAAATCTGGAAATAGTAAGGACCCTTCTGCTGTGTACTTATTTATTAATGATCCATTCTCACTAAATACCTGACCCTAATATATTCCAGGAAGCCCTGGTGAATCACTTGACACCAAATGATGTGGCTGTGCTCTTGACCAAAGCTGATGTCATTACTAACAACAGTTTACTCTGGGAAATACTGAGATTTATTCAGCCTACAGATATATCGGAATATGTCATCTCTATAACAACAGCAGCTGAAAAGGTAATAGAAAAGGGAAACTATAATATTATTTCACACTGATTTTTTTAATGGAACAAACCAGATTCTAAATCCCTCCATGTGTATCCTTCCTTAGGTTAACCTGTCTAACAGCCAGTTATCCAGTGTGAAAGCTACTTTGCTGGAGTCCATTTTATTAAGGCTTAACTCCACATTCTCCATTTATAAAGATGAAGATTGGAAGATATTGTTCCAAAGAGATTTAATTTTGCTGCTTCCAACGTTTAATCCAACACTTCTTGGTCTTCTTCCAATGAACATCAGCTGCTACTCCTACCAAGAAATGTAGGTTTTGTGTTCAACGAGGGGGAATTAATACTGGAATGTGGTCATCTCTTACTTTCTCTTGTTTACCTTTGTCTTATAAAATTAGTCCTTATCCTTATAAAGGTATGGGACCTGTTATCCAGAATGCTCAGGACCTAAAGTTTACCGGATAAAGGGATCTTTATGTAATTTTGATCTCTATAAAAATCATTTAAAAATAAAATAACCCAATAGGATTGTTTCCCTCCTATAAGGATTTATTATATCTTAGTTGGGATCAAGTAGAAGGTACTGTTTTATTATTACAGAAAAAAAAAGAAATCGTTCAGAATTTTTTAAATTATTTAATTAAAATGGAGTTCATGGGAGATGGTCTTTCCTTAATTCGGAGCTTTCTGGATAATGGGTTCCTAGATAACGTATCCCATACCTGTATAGCTAACTGTCTTGATTTTCCGTTTCCCTTATATTACAATTAAGGCCTAACAATGTTATTTCAATATAAATAATGGAAACCATGGGAGTTTCAAAAATATTAGCTTCTTGTGCCAGATGCATTGGAGTCAGTGGTTGACTTTTCTCACTTTTTTTCAGCATAAAAACAACAATATTTATCAAGTAAAACAAAATGCATTGTGAAATGCAAACGCAAATTTGTGAAGAAACCATGATTTTCAATGCAAATCTGTAACTGTTGATAAAAATCACTATGTACATGTCATTTGTATTGGCTCATGTTTTGTTAGAAATATTAAAAGCTATTAACATGATTTTTTACTTCTGTACAGGTAAGGGACCTATTATCCAGAAATATTTTTATTATTTGGGCCCCCACCATACCTTCAAGCTACTAAAAAATAATTTAAATATGTATTAATCCCAATAGACTGGTTTAGTTTACAATTAGTTAAGGGGCGAATTTATTCGCCAGGCGTGAATTTGCGGTGAATTTCCGCGATTTGCTGCCGGCGAATAAATTTGCAAAACCCACTGCAAAAATAATTAATTATATTTTAGTTGGGATCAGGTACAATGTAATGTTTTATTATTCAGAAAAAAAAAATATATTAAAATTTTAATTTTTTGATTAAAAATTGAATCCAACGGAGATGATCTTCCCTTTCTGAAACTTTCCTAATAACGGATCCCATACCTGTACTTTACTCATTACCTACTACAATTTTTAATTTTTATTCCAGGATCCGTGTAAATATGCATGTAAAACAAAAGTAGTAATCCAATAATATCTTCTTTGCCACCTGTTTTTACAGCATAAGAGGCTTCAGCATGGCATATGAATCCCTTTCAGCTGAAACCAGAGAAGACATTTATACTGTATATTGTAAGGAGTATCTACAAGAGCAGGCTCAGTCTGCAGGTAAGCATTATAAGCAGGGGGAGGGCAAAAAACAATCGATGGAATAGTTTCACTAATTATTAATTCACATTTCATTAGAGATAAGTGTGTTAGTTCACAGTGGAATTGAGTTGTCAAAATAATATTAACATATTAATAATAATATTAATAATAAAAAAGTTAATAATAATAATAATAACAATAATAAACATTTTAATATTTGTTGTTGCAAATTATAACAAAAACAAAATTATTAATGGTTAACCTCTTACCCTCTTTTTGCCTTGTTACACATTACCTTTGGATAGTCAAGAATAAACTCAAGAAATGCACTGTATTTATTTGGTGACAAACTCTGGAATCTAGTCCTTGCAGCCATTATCAAAGCTTTTATTGTTGTCGTAAATAAAAAATAAGCTGTATTGTATAAAAGGGATTGAATATAAATACAATGAAGATTGATACTGCAGAATCAGTCTGTTTTTAATGATTGGTTTCTGCTGGTGAGACAGTACCATCTTTCTGACATTTAACAGACTGAAAGGTGCACCAATGGACAACTAAAAATGTGATAATACTTTGGACCTATTAAAGGGATTGTTTTGGCTGCAACTGGAAATAAGATTTCTAGGTTCAAAAAATTTGCGAAATTGCTGAATAATTCGCAATAAAGTATAGGGGCAATGTTTTTGTTGCAAAGACTTTTTTGGAGCAAAATATATTATAGTCTATGGGCAGCTTTTTTGTTATGGTGACTTTTTTCTCACTCTTATTGCATTAAAGTCAATGGGCGTTTTTTTTCTTGCATGGTGAAAAAAATCGCTCATCATTAGTCACAACATTTAAGCTGAGTCTTGCTTAGCTTTCTATGCAAACAAGTAGACCCCCCATTCTGAAATTTCTCCTTAGTCACTGAATGTATCATCTTAATATGCCTTAATGTGCACTTTTATTTACAAACACATTTTATCTACATTTAACCAATAAATATCAATGTATTCAGGACTAAAAAATACCAATGGAAGTCAGTATATATTAGGGTGTGCATCGATTGTATGTGTTCTAGCCGTGTGGTACCTGCTTGCTCCCATGTGGAGGAATTAGTCCCATTCATCTTTATGGCTTTGTAACAATGGGAACATTGGAAACAGAAAGCTACTTTTTGTGTTTGACTCATGACCCCATTACCTCTTGGCAAAGAGCTGGTTTAAGAGGGACAATTCTATCTTGTAGCAGCATACAGGGGAACCTCTAGGAATGTACCAAAACATACTATAAGACCCCCTGGTATACAATCTTTTAGATATTTAAGAAAATGTTCTTTCTTTGAAATAACCTTTTTTAATAATCCATTCCATGGGGTTGTACTTTGTAGTTACTACTTGTGATAACAATGCCAACATTATGTGGATTGAAGAAAACCTTGGAAAGTTCATCTTACAGTCTTCCTTTGATGATCTCATTCAATTCAACAAAAACTTTAGAAAGGTGAGAAACATGAATAAAAACAATGACCAAGGCTTGGAATGTTTTTGTAAGGCGTATGCTTTGTCCATTAAATATTCATTTCTGGCATACTGCCATATATCTTGTCTTGGCTAAACATTCCCCACAACAGCACTGTTGTGGGGAATAGACATCAAAAGGTCTCTGAGAAGGGGTAGAGGGCCAGACTGAGCCGGTGGGACACCGGGAAAAACTCCCCATGGGCCCCGCCGACCCAGGCTCCCTCTTGAAAACTGTGGACACTCCCTTGATGGTTTGGCGCAAGGAGAAGGTAAAGGTGCTCTGGCTGGTGATTGAGTCTGTGCAAGAGGCAGGTAGACGTAGGTTTTGACTTCTGGAGAAGATTGTCTGGTGTGGGGACCTGCAACTCGGGTGGAGGACCCTAAGGGGTGCCCTGAGGTGGCAGCCCAAGTGGGCCCCCGGACACCCCACTCTAGCACTGGAAGGGAATGAAACCACAACTGTACAATACATTTGATCGTGATGGACAATATAATGCCTTCACCATTGAGTTAAAAATGAAGCCAGGTTATTTTGTGTTTAGTAAACTAGTATCACTTCAAGTCAGATGACTCTTTTATCCTTTAAAATAATTTTAGGTGGAAAGTCCCGATTCTCTCATGGCTGCAGAACTAGCCGACTTCACATTTTTGGCAAACACTTTAAAAAGCACAGCAGCAACCGCAGCTCTTGTTGATCAAACTAAGGCGTTTGATAACTGTGGAGAACTTGTGGAATATCTTCTCAGAATGCAGAGTATGAATTGCCCTGTAAGTTGACTCCCATTTATGTACCTTGCATTTTTTACTATACTTTATACATATTATTTTTATTTGTGGATGCTCAAAATAAACCGATAATCTTCTGTATTTTGCTCTCATCTAGTCCTTTAGCCGTTAGTGAATTCAATGACAGCTAGAGAACGTTGCTAGAAATGTTGCATTAACCCCGAGCAGATTCAAAACATGACAAAGAGACTTAACTGGGTACCATGTCTTAATTTAAATTTTTGCTATGGAGTTTAGCCTTGCCTAAGATTCCACTGTTTCTCAGGTTGATTGCTCCAAGCTTCCTATAGTCACCCATAGCCCTCCTGCTTTGTTATAAATCCCTGTACATGAAGTCAAAAGAAGTCTTGGCCTAGCAGTCAGAAGAGTATGGTATGATACTAGTGGGGACACAGACTGTAAATGGTACTTTCCATAGTAGAGACAACTCCCTACGTTTTCTAATTTCTCTTTAAAGAAAGATATTCTAAATTTGTGGGATCCTGCATGTGCAGCAAAAAATAAAGTCAGGGCCAGAACTTGGGGTATGCAGAAGAGGCAACTGAGCTTGGGGCACAGGTAAAACCTAGTTGACCAATATATTCCCCAGTATTCATGTGAATTATTTGTTGTCTAGTTTACCCAGAGTGTGGGAAGAGAGTAGCTGTCGTTTTCTTGTTTCTGTTTCAGTGCGCACAAATATTTTGTCTGCTATATAGTTTTGCCTAAACATAGGGCCCCTTAAATGGAAAGATTGAAATGTATTATTTTTTTCCCCCAAGAACACAAACAAAAGAAACTCTTCATGTGATGGGCAACAGGTTATAAGCCAATTGAACATTATGACCGAGCAAGAAATATTTAGCAATATATTTGCCTTACTGAACAAGTTGTGGAACTGCCAGAACACGTCTACTTGGCTGCAGATTTTCAACCTTTTGCTCAACAGCTTCTCGGTGACACCAAACACTCTGGAGCTTTCCCAGCTGCCATCAAATATTTCCTGTGAACATTTCCAAGCAATGTGAGTGATGCTTAAATCTTTTTTTAACAAAGAAACTTTTTGTCTAGGAGTCCTACTTTCTGTTGTCTGATTTTTTTTCTTGATCAACAGCATAAAAGATCTGAATGATATCTACCATAAGTTCACTACTGAGGAAACCGAATTGGTATACACCTACTGCAACTCCTACCTCACTCAACAAGAGAAATTTACCGGTATAGAGTACATAATATTTTATAAGACAGATGTGCTTTTTGGTATAGGAAACAACGGAATGCAAACCTTCTGGAGAGTCTTAACGATAGTGTTGCATAAAAGTCACCCTCCTGCCTGAGGAAGCACACTATGTGGTCCTAAACAGGTAGTGCTATGCTACTTTAAATAAATCTACACTTTTTGCATCCATAAGACTCTCCAGTGGATTTGTGTTCTATATAACACTGGCTGTGACTTCTCCACCTGCTGTTGATGAACCACAAAATACATTAGTGTTTGCCATCATCCTACTGGAAGGCATCCATCAACAACAAAATGCTGCATCTGTTGATACTAAAATACGAATTTATCTAATTTTTTAAATAAAAAACCACATCCAAACTCTAATACCAGGTTTTATCTTATTCGTTATTTAAAAAGCTCATTGTAATCGAATTAAAAACGAAGTCGAGTGAAAACCTGAATCATAAGATTTTTTCGGTGTTTTTCCTGAAAAGCCCAAAATGGTCAGATATGCAGGCTAATTCCAACAAAGACAACAGAAACGTCCAAATGAGATAAGGACATCTGCTATAGATTTATATACAGGTCTGAGATGGCAGATTATCAGAATTTGGGCTTTTTGCAGCATCAGGCTTATTAAATTTAAAAAAAACGTGAGTTTTTAAAAAAAAAAAAAAAAAAACGAAAAAAACTCAGACCATATAAATTCAGAGTTTGGTAAATAACCCCCTGAAAGTCATTTTAAATGTGTTCATTAGCTACTTTGAAGAGTATTCATTAATGTACAACTAATTCACTTGGTGCATTTTTTGAAAACTTAATATTGTGCAGTTTGTTGGTCAGACCACACCCCAAGACCTCCAGTTGTCAGAAAAGGATCCAAGACCTATGGTGCATTCATCACCCTTTTTTTGCTTTTCTAAAAACAAATGGCTGTTAAAGCAACATAATTGTGAAATATGGATTTTAAGTAGGACAAATAAAATCTGCGATAGAATATTCTAGATCTAGAGCAATAAGTGAGATATGGTTCTGTCTCAGATCTCCATGAGTTAAGTGTATATAAATATAATCATTCCCCTTCCTTTGCCCCTCCACCCAAAAAATCATGTAAATAACTGCTGATAATCCTAATTCTCCATTCACATTACCTTAACATCACTGTAGGTTCTGCTTGCGTAGCACCATTCAGTAGTAGCGAAGACTGGATCCAGAACAATTTTGGCTTATTCTACATTAGAGGAAACTTATTTGAGCTCACAGAACTCTATCCAAATATTGACATTGTAAGTAACAAACTATATAAAATGTATAAATATGCCCTAGCTGTTTATTTAATGCTACATTTGAAAAATGATAGCCCCCAAGCTCTTGTTTCTAAAGACTAAGAAGAATTTATCTGCTTGTGTCTGTCAGGCTCTTGTACTTGGGATACTAAAGCCAAGTGATGCCCCGTTGCTCTTCTCCAATGCAGAAGTTCTTTTAAACAGCAATTTGTTCAAAATAGCTGCCAACTTTGTGGAAAAGGAAGATATTCCTGAATACATGAACATAATTACAGAGACTGCAAAGAAGGTACTGTAGACTTTTACTTTTAACTACTATTACTACAGTAATATAAGTGCTGATCAATCAGGAATTCATTCTACTCCATCTGTGTTAGAAATGAAAGTGAAGCTGCTCAATAAAACTGACACCTTTGCATTTGATGACCCATTAGGCACATATGTCTGACTTTGAACTTGAGATTGTGAAGAAAATTCTGTTGGATGCGGTCTTTGTGAAAATCAGCTCAAACTTCTCCTCTTACAACACAAATGACTGGACAGTATTGTTCCAAAGCTATCTGCTTCCATTGCTTCCTACTTTCACCCAAGATCTGCTTTTGGAGCTGCCAATCAATCTTACCTGCCTTTCCTACCAGGAAATGTACGTTTGTTAAAGCCTATTTGTGTTTTAATGCTTTACTATTTTGGCATCAGTGTTGTTTATTTCCATGTTGGAAGCAAACTGTAGATGGAAACAGTGGAGTCATTTAAAAATCACTCCAGCTCTCTATTTTGGAGTTATATATATTCCAATTTCTATTGGATTCTGGAGCAACATTCTTATATAATGGAACTTTATGGAGGATATTAGCTTATGGAAAATGCAGCATGGGCAGTCAGGCACTCCAAAGGTTTCCATGGAGGGTCACAGAAATGTAAAAGTAAAATTCTTTACTCAATGTTGCATGCAAAAATCACCATCTCCATCCACCCTACACGTTTCATGTCCCAGGGACACTTAATTTGCACCCTATTGTCTTAAATATCTTGCATATGATATTGTAGTAAGTAAACTGTAAATAATTCAACAATATATCTAATGGGTTGGATAATATTGTATGATCCTAATATTCTCTTTTTATCTTTATTGTTTAACAGTGTTAAAGTGTTTAGCATGAGCTATTCATCACTACCGGCACAAACAAAAGAATATTTCTATAATTATATTAAGCGATACTTGAGTCAGCGAGTTTATTCTGAAGGTTGGTCCAGTTTTGCTTAACATCATTTAATTAATGCAATTTAATATGTGGTGGAATATTGCTAACAATGCTAGATTCATTTGTGCAGTATATGTTGGTTAGAAGGGTTAAGTAAGGCCAAAGCTGTGGATAGGGCCAATAAGGGTAAGATTTGCTTTTGGAACATTATTTGCCAGTCTGAACACTACTTTTATTATAGCAGGGCACTTGTTATAACAGTATCTTAAGTGTTGATTAAATGTACCAAAACAGTGAGCAGTGGACAAAAATTTGGAGCACATATGGAGTGGGGCTTGAACTCAAGAAAACCACTGCTTTAATGTGATATTTGGTGCATGTATGTTTGAAAACGAGGTCACCAATATCGGCAAAAGGCTTGGACATTGGTTGTATTCTTGATTGAACAGGATGGGAATTTTCATCAGGAGCCTTTAAAGGCTCCCAAACAAAACATTAATACTCAATCATCAGATAGCTATCATGTTAGAAGAGAAAATGAATGACCAATGATCACAGGAAAGATGTATGGCCACCTTAAAACCTCGTCAGTTGTTTTTTTTGGGGGGGTCAGTGATCTTGTTTTAATCAGTATTTCTTTGTCTGTACATGCAGCTCCTGTTTGTGGAACTGAAGATTTGAGAAGTTGGGTTATTTTCAACATTGGGAACTTTGTTCCACAATCAACAACTGAAGACCTCATCAGCTTTAATAAGAACTTCACAAAAGTAAGACTTCACTTGGTACTTAATTCAGAAATGTAAAAACACCATAAACATAATGTATGGGACCTGTCATCCAAAATGCTCGGGATCTGGGATTTAACGATAATTTTCCTTCATTTGGATCTTTATACCTTAAGAACTTCACAAAAGTAAGACTTCACTTGTTACTTAATTCAGAAATGTAAAAATGCCATAAACATAAGGTATGGGACCTGTCATCCAAAATGCTCGTGACCTGGGATTTAACGATAATTTTCCGTAATTTGGATCTTTATACCTCAAGAACATACCTTAAGATATTCATTTAAACATTAAATAAACTTAATAGGCTGGTTCTGCTTCCGATAAGGATAAATTATATCTTAATTTGGATCAAATACAAGGAACTGTTATATTATTACAGAGAAAAATCAAATAATTTAAAAAAAAAATTGGAATATTTGCAGAAAATGGAGTCTATGGGATATGGGCTTTTTGTAATTCAAATTCTGTATAACGGATCCCATACCTGCATAATGACCTACTCATCTGATTTTTGTTTTATTTAAAGATGGAAAACATTTCAGGGCTAACAGCGACAGAACTAGCAGATCTTACCGTGGTTGTCGACGCACTGCAGAACTCAACCTTATCAGCCATTCTTCTTAGCCGGGTGACAGAATTTCATGATTATGAATATCTCCTTGAATATTTAATGAGGATTCAAATGTCTGTTTGCAAAGTATGTATTCATTTTATTATATTCCTACATCCATCCACATTTGGAGCCCTATGTATTTATCTATACTCTTCACGCTATACACAAAATTTCGAAATGTCCTCTCTTCTATTAGAAAGAGATCCAAGAACAAAAATATAGTCCACTGACATGGTAAAATACAAATGAATTAATGGTGAAGCAACTATGCAAAACAATAGCAACAATACAACAAAGACAGGATAAAGGATTTACCGATATACAGATTTACATAATATATATATTTAACTCAACATATTTGGGGGGCAATTACACATGTTGGATGAGACAAGGAAATGTAAAGTAGAAAACAGTTTTTGGGTGGTGTTTCCAAAAAAAATTAGAAGACACATTTGTAAACAACATATATGCCCCATATTATAATTGTTCCTTTTTCTTCAGACGACAGATTCCTCATCAAACGAAACATGTGACCAGCTCCAGCCAATGACTCAGCTGAGTGTCCATTTTCAGAAGGACATTTTAACCAACATCTTCACAGTCCTCAGTCAACAGTGGAGTTTTCTTAATATGCCAAAATGGCTAAAGGTTTTCGACATTCTTGTGAAAGACTTTCTTGTTGCTTTGAATGAATCCCACCTTTCTCAGTTGCCCCTCAGCATTTCATGCGGAGAATACCAAGCAATGTAAGTATGTTGAGAAGTTAGAGTTGGTTTAGTTTTTAAGTATGAGCATATTTTTTTCCCTCTCTGAGAACAAAGAATAGGTCAGAGTAATTATAAGGCCAACTGTAGGCATTTTGATATCTGTGGATCATTTTGACTTTCCAAATACAAATGTGCATGACATTGGAATAAGCTGCCGTTATATGATACAATCAATATGCCAAAGTGTAATGAAGATACTAGTGTTTTTCCTGTGAATTAATTCTGCTTGAGTAAAGTGGCCACATTATCATAAATCGGCTACTCAACAACGAATACCCTGCTTAGGAAAAATCAAAGTGGCACTTTGAGATACAGTATTACATATTAGCCACACTTTAATAAAATCTCTTTCCTTCAATAATAATGAATTTTTTTCACTAACTAAATGTTATTTTGTATTAATGGTTTCATGATATATTTAAGAATTAAGATTCTGAGTGAAGCCTTCTCCAAACTAAATGACTTGGAAACAAGAACAGTTTTTACCTACTGTCAAACATACCTGAGCCAACAACAAGAAAACACAGGTAAAGATCTGATTTATATGTATTATTATTATTGATAATAATATATAATAATATATTAAATAGAGTATAATTATAATATATAATTTATTATAATATAATAATATATAATAATCTGAGAACTGCATTTGTCTACCTTGCTGAAGGAATAATCACAGAATACTGTATTATGCATACATTTCCAAAGGTATGAGCCACACATTGGGTTTGGTCATTTAATTTATACAAATAATAAGGCCCTCCCCTTAAATTACATCATTAAAGTGGCACAATAAGGGGCCAATTTTCTAATATCAATTCTTTCTGAAATTAGGGAAAAATCGAGATTGTGATTTTTATTCAATTTGAGTTTCACAAACTCAAATATTTTGAGATTTATCAAAAATATCTTGAAATTTGAATGAATGCATTAATGCATAAACAGCTAATTACAGCTAAAACCTGGCAATCTTATACGTAAGTCAGTGGCAGGAATATTTTCAACAGAATTTTATACAGATTTGTAAAAATGATTTTTTAACACTTTTGTTTCATTCACAATTTTTTTCCTGAACATATTTTTTCAAAAACTTTAAAATTATTCACCCTCCCGTTAGAAATATTCCTCAAAATAGGGTATTTCTTGTGAAAAAACTTGGTCAAACACTGTTATATATACAGAATCAGAACTCCCTCATTTACTCTATCCACTATTCTACTAAGCTTAGCCATATAGGGTCTGCCAGTGTTAATAGCAACTAATCTGCAATTAGCAGAAATCAGTCTGTTTTGCAGGTAAGTATAGTTGTAGAATTTAGCATATATTTAGTAAATCAATACATACACTAAGGGGCCTATTTATTAAATTTAATACATTTTTCTGGTCAAGCTTTTTAAGGGGAATTAGGTCGACTTTTTTTAATAAAAAAAAAAATGATTCATTTGAGTAACCCCCTAAATATCTCTTTCTGTACTAAAATTTCTAATGCTGAAAAAAATTAAACTTAAAGAAATAAAACGTATAATATTCACTCAATAATCACCTAACATTGCATAGATATCTAATAGAAATGTATTAGTGATTTGAATTGCTACAAAAGGCACCATACACAATAACTATATATTGAACCTCATTTTATAAATCTAGTTTTGGTTAATAATTAAAATATACTGCTCACATTTAAAGTTTTTTTTCTGCTCTATGAGTGGGAAGAGATCCCTAATAACAAGGTTAAAATAACTGTAGATTTACTACTCGCCTTTTACTAAAAATGTAAATTTCTCTCTTTAGGATCTGCATGTGTTGCTGATATCACTGATACACAAGAATGGATCAATATAAATATGGGGCCTTTTTCCAAAAGTGCCACTATCTCTGAACTCCTGCTACTTTATCCACATCTTGACATAGTAAATATGATTGTGTTTTTTTTCCGTATAATTTTATGAGCTTGAGCATTGTTCATCCTAACTGACAAAAATATATAATTGCCTTCTAGGGTGGTCTTCTCAATGCGTTGACTCCAAATGATATACTTGTACTTTTGACCAAACCAGATGTCATTTCAAATACCACCTTGCTGGCAGAAGTTCTTAGTCTTCTTCATCCATGGAATATTCTAGAATATGTGATGAATATTACTACTGAAACATCAAAGGTAAAACCATCTGGGCTCAAATGGAAACTACAACAGATAAAGATTCAAGCTAAAGATACAATGCCTATAGGGCATGATGAAAACTCTATACATAAGTAATATGGAGGTGGATTCCTTTTATAAATATGGATCTTCCCTTATGAGGTCCCCTGTACTACCAGACTGGTACCAGATTTCACCCAATTGCCAAGCCACATAAAATAATATTTAGAATATTTACGCATCTATTAATTTCACAGTATTATTTCTCCATAATCTAATTTATTTTAGATTTAAAAAAAAACCATATATTGATGTAATTCAAACAGGTGTATGGAACCTTAAATGTGCAGGGGGTGACATTCAGCCCTTAGCTGCCATGTGGAAGCGCTGTAAAGGAGACCAATTATTTTGTCTAAAGATTCTTAATTAATTAATTAATATATTTATTAATACTGATAGAATCCCTTTTCTGTTTTGTTTTTTTAGCTCAATCTCACATATGTGCAAAAAAACAATGTGAAAACAACGCTACTGGAGGCATGTCTCAATAAACTGCAGTCTAACTTCTCTGTGTATAAAGATGAAAACTGGAGACTACTGTTCCAAACAGATTTCGTCTTGCTGCTTCCAGATTTTAACCATGATCTTCTTCTGCTCTTGCCATTAAACATCTCCTGCTCATCCTACCAAGAAATGTAGGTGCCAGAAACATCTTGGAAAGGAGACAGTGTAACAAAATAGGACTGGTCCTAGTATAGTTTCTACATATTCTTTAAGTTATAATTAAACATATGTATTTTGCTTAGTTTTTAATCACATCTTCTGGATGCACCAAAATTAGAGAACAACAGTAAATTATTAATGCTTGGGTATTAGACTACACAGGATCCCAATAGTAGTTCCTTTACACCAATAAAAATGTCACCAGCAACCGTTGTGATTGATGTTGATGGGTCTCCCAAAAATATCTGCTCAAAGCTTGGGAACTGAGATAGGGGTTTCCTGGATAACACAAACCTGTTGGTTGTTGTACTTGACAAAAAAGCACCAATGTCTCATCTTAGGAAACAAAAGACTAGACTTAGCTCTCTTGCTTCCCAGCATTTAACTGCTGCTTGAGTTTCTGCCTATCACATCTCCAGCAGCTCCAACCATGGAGTTTGTGAAAATGTACTGGATACAGTACAGGAGTGTTAGCCACAGAGAAAAAAAGTTGATGCTTCATGTATTAAGACATTCTATCATGTCATGGAATGATTTCACCCTTCTTTCTTTTTGTCTTGCTCCACAGAGTAAAGGCCTTTAGCAATGTTTATACATCTCTACTGGAAGAGACCAAAAATGATTTCTACAAAGATTTTATCAAGCCCTACATGGTCCAGCAGTCTTCTCTTACAGGTATAACTCTTCGAAATGATAATTCCTCACAGCATGGAAGCCAAAGATTTGGTGGCTTGTTGCAGTTTCTTTACATACCATTAAACTCTGGTGTGAATTATCCCTAATCATGTTTATGTTCATGCTTTTTTTTTTTTTTACAGGAGTAGCTTGTGATACCTTGGATTTCAGAAGTTGGGTTAACATGAACATTGGCAACTTCATCCAGCAATCTCCATCAGAAGACATTGTTATGTTCAACAAAAATCTAACAAAGGTGGGAACTTGTTAGCCTCTAGGCTCCCCTCTTCTAAAAGGTCCTACCAAATTCAACATTCCTGTTCCCTTGAATAAACTTATCTTCCCTCTTGGTGTCTCCCTTTTTAGGTGGAAAACCCAGCTGAACTCACAGTAACAGAACTGGCCACATTTACCTTCACTGTGGATTCGCTGAACAACCAAACCTTAGCCACAATCCTATTAAGTAGAATCAAAGAATTTAAGAGCTATGGTGAAATCCTGGGCTATTTAACAACAATACAAAATTCTGTTTGCCAGGTAAGAGTTTATCTACATAGAATTTAGCTTAAGAAAGCATGAATATTATGAGAATTGATCTTATTATGTCTTTCTCAAAACACCCTTTCAAAGTCTTTAGATGTTGTTGAGTGTCCAATATATTTTGTTCCAATATATTTATTGTAAAAATACTACAAATACAATGTTTTCAAATATTTTCATGTTCTCCTCAATTTTTCTCAGTCGAATGACCCAGCATCCACCATATCATCATGTAGCCAACCACTAAGTCAACTGAGCATCCACACTCAACAAGAGATTCTTACAAACTGTTTCATAGTCCTCAATGAGGAATGGATTTCCACCAACATGACAATGTGGTTACAAATTTTTGACATCCTTGTTGAAGTTTTCCTTCCTGCTTTTGATGAAACTACTCTCTCTCAGTTACCACTTGATATTTCATGTGGAGAATACCAAGCAATGTAAGTGTCTATTTAGCAGATGCGTGTAAAATTCCATAGGACGGCATTTCTGTCTTATTCAAACCTTTTATATTTTATGTCCTTTTTTTGCTTCCTTTAAAAAATTTAGAATAAAGATTCTGAGTGATGTACACAGCCAAATTTCTGAAGGCCTGACCAAATCAGTCAACTCTTACAGCATATCCTACCTTACCGCACAGCAAAAATCCACAGGTGCAGTACACAACTTCCATACAATGACCTTTAAACATCAATAGTGGGATCCTTCATTTGTCATTCTTGTACATTCTCAGTAAAAGCATTCCTTTCCTCTATTCCACACAACGTTAAAGTCTTTGGTTCCTCTCTTTTGTTTGTACCAATAGGTTCTGCCTGCCTTTCCGGCATAAAAGATAGTACAGAGTGGATTTCAAAGAATTTTGGGGCATTTTCCTCAAGCGCAAACGTGTCTGATTTCAGAGCTTTATATCCAGGGTTTGATGCAGTGAGTATTTTAGAAACAACAGGCGGGTCTGACTGTGTTTATTTCTAAATGTTATCTTTCATATGATGCTTTACATTTCCCTGGGGCACTTTAAGAGAGAAAACTATAGCTCCATTTGTGTTTCAGGGTGTCCTTCCAGATGTCCTGACACCAAATAACATGGCCGAACTTTTGATCAAAGCAGACGTTCTCTCTAATGAAACTCTGATGATATCCATCTTGAGCCACATAGACACAGAAAATGTAACCGACTATGTGACCAGCATTTCAACAGCAGCACAAAAGGTTCAGTATTTCAAAGCTTGCCTATGCCCTGTACAACAATGTGTACATCTTCACTTTAATCAAAATATTTAGAGCGTACACAGCCATGTTTATTCTTTGATAGCACTTTACAACATTTATCAATGCAATCTTATTCTTTCAGGAAAATGTGTCTGATTTGCAGTTAGCCATGGTAAAACAGACTCTGTTGGCCGTTGTACTTGACAAAATCAGTTCCAAATTCTCATCTTATGAAACACAAGATTGGAAGATATTGCTCCAGGATGACTTGAATCTCTTACTTTCCAGCTTCAATAAAACTCTTCTGCTACTTCTGCCCACCAGCCTCTCCTGCTCTTCCTACCAGGAAATGTAAGTTTATGAAAGTTTTCATGATACAGAACAGGGGTGTGAGCCACAGAACAGAACACAATAGAATGGTTGATATTTCATAATCTTGATACCCCAGAAATGTATCAATGACCAATGTAAGACATATTATCATGTCATGGAAAGATTTCAACCTTCTTTCTTTTTGTCTTGCTACACAGAGTAAAGGCCTTTAGCAACGTTTATACATCTCTACTGGAAGAGACAAAAAATGATTTCTACAAAGATTTTATCAAGCCATACATGGTGCAGCAGTCTTCTCTTACCGGTATAACTCTTCGAAATGATAATTCCTCACAGCATGGAAGCCAAAGATTTGATTCCTTGTTGCAGTTTCTTTACATACCATTAAACTCTGGTGTGAATTATCCCTAATCATGTTTATGTTCATGCTTTTATTCACAGGAGTAGCTTGTGACACCTTGGATTTCAAAAGTTGGGTTAACATGAACATTGGCAACTTCATCCAGCAATCTCCATCAGAAGACATTGTTATGTTCAACAAAAATCTAACAAAGGTGGGAACTTGTTAGCCTCTAGGCTCCCCTCTTCTAAAAGGTCCTACCAAAATCAACATTCCTGTTCCCTTGAATAAACGTATCTTCCCTTGTTGGTGTCTCCCTTTTTAGGTGGAAAACCCAGCTGAACTCACAGTTACAGAACTGGCCACATTTACGTTCACTGTGGATTCGCTGAACAACCAAACCTTAGCCACAATCCTATTAAGTAGAATCAAAGAATTTAAGAGCTATGGAGAAATCCTGGGCTATTTAACAACAATACAAAATTCTATTTGCCAGGTAAGAGTTTTTCTACATAGAATTTAGCTTAAGAAAGCATGAATATTATGAGAATTGATCTTCTTATGTCTTTCTCAAAACACCCTTTCAAAGTCTTTAGATGTTGTTGAGTGTCCAATATATTTTGTTCCAAAATATTTATTGTAAAAATGCTACAAATAAAATGTTTTCAAATAAAATGTCATGTTCTCCTTAATTTTTTTCAGTCGAATGACCCAGCATCCACCATGTCATCATGTAGCCAACCACTAAGTCAACTGAGCATCCACACTCAACAAGAGATTCTTACAAACTGTTTCATAGTCCTCAATGAGGAATGGATTTCCACCAACATGACAATGTGGTTACAAATTTTTGACATCCTTGTTGAAGTTTTCCTTCCTGCTTTTGATGAAACTACTCTCTCTCAGTTACCACTTGATATTTCATGTGGAGAATACCAAGCAATGTAAGTGTCTATTCAGCAGATGCGTGGAAAGTTCCATGGGACGGTATTTCTGTCTTCTTCAAACCTTTTATATTTTATGTCCTTTTTTTGCTTCCTTTAAAAAATGTAGAATAAAGACTCTGAGTGATGTACACAGCCAAATTTCTGAAGGCCTGACCAAATCAGTCAACTCTTACAGCATATCCTACCTTACCACACAGCAAAAATCCACAGGTGCAGTACACAACTTCCATACAATGACCTTTGAACATCAATAGTGGAATCCTTCATTTGTCATTCTTGTATATTCTCAGTAAAATCATTCCTTTCCTCTATTCCACACAACGTTAAAGTCTTTGGTTCCTCTCTTTTGTTTGTACCAATAGGTTCTGCCTGCCTTTCCGGCATAAAAGATAGTACAGAGTGGATTTCAAAGAATTTTGGGGCATTTTCCTCAAGCGCAAACGTGTCTGATTTCAGAGCTTTATATCCAGGGTTTGATGCAGTGAGTATTTTAGAAAGAATAGGGGGGTCTAACTATGTTTATTTCTAAATGTTATCTTTCATATGATGCTTTACATTTCCCTGGGGCACTTTAAGAGAGAAAACTATAGCTCCATTTGTGTTTCAGGGTATCCTTCCAGTTGTCCTGACACCAAATAACATGGCCGAACTTTTGATCAAAGCAGACGTTCTCTCTAATGAAACTCTGATGATATCCATCTTGAGCCGCATAGACACAGAAAATGTAACCGACTATGTGACCAGCATTTCAACAGCAGCACAAAAGGTTCAGTATTTCAAAGCTTGCCTATGCCCTGTACAACAATGTGTACATCTACACTTTAATGAAAATTTTTAGAGCGAAAATTCTTTGATAGCATTTTACAACATTTATCAATGCAATCTTATTCTTTCAGGAAAATGTGTCAGATTTGCAGTTAGCCATGGTAAAACAGACTCTGTTGGCCGTTGTACTGGACAAAATCAGTTCCAAATTCTCATCTTATGAAACACAAGATTGGAAGATATTGCTCCAGGATGACTTGAATCTTTTGCTTCCCAGCTTTAATAAAACTCTTCTGCTGCTTCTGCCCACCAACCTCTCCTGCTCTTCCTACCAGGAAATGTAAGTTTATGAAAGTTTTCATGTACAAAACAGGGGTGTGAGCCACAGAATAGAACACAATAGAATGGTTGATATTTCATAATCTTGATACCCCAGAAATGTATCAATGACCAATGTAAGACATATTATCATGTCATGGAAAGATTTCACCCTTCTTTCTTTTTGTCTTGTTACACAGAGTAAAGGCCTTTAGCAACGTTTATACATCTCTACTGGAAGAGACCAAAAATGATTTCTACAAAGATTTTATCAAGCCATACATGGTCCAGCAGTCTTCTCTTACTGGTACAACTCTTCAAACAATAAATCATCACAGCATGGAAGCCAAAGATTTGATTCCTTGTTGCAGTTTCTTTACATACCATTAATCTCTGGTGTGAATTATCCCTAATCATGTTTATGTTCATGCTTTTTTTCACAGGAGTAGCTTGTGACACCTTGGATTTCAAAAGTTGGGTTAACATGAACATTGGCAACTTCATCCAGCAATCTCCATCAGAAGACATTGTTATGTTCAACAAAAATCTAACAAAGGTGGGAACTTGTTAGCCTCTAGGCTCCCCTCTTCTAAAAGGTCCTACCAAAATCAACATTCCTGTTCCCTTGAATGAACTTATCTTCCCTTCTTGGTGTCTCCCTTTTTAGGTGGAAAACCCAGCTGAACTCACAGTTACAGAACTGGCCACATTTACTTTCACTGTGGATTCGCTGAACAACCAAACCTTAGCCACAATCCTATTAAGTAGAATCAAAGAATTTAAGAGCTATGGAGAAATCCTGGGCTATTTAACAACAATACAAAATTCTGTTTGCCAGGTAAGAGTTTTTCTACATAGAATTTAGCTTGAGAAAGCATGAATATTATGAGAATTGATTTCTCTAAACATCCTTTCAAAGTCTTTAGATGTTGTTCAGTTTCCAATATATTTTGTTCCAAAATATTTATTGTAAAAATATTATAAATTAAATGTTTTGAAATACTGTCATGTTCTCCTTATTTTTTTTCAGTCGAATGACCCAGCATCCACCATGTCATCATGTAGCCAACCACTAAGTCAACTGAGCATCCACACTCAACAGGAGATTCTTACAAACTGTTTCATAGTCCTCAATGAGGAATGGATTTCCACCAACATGACAATGTGGTTACAAATTTTTGACATCCTTGTTGAAGTTTTCCTTCCTGCTTTTGATGAAACTACTCTCTCTAAGTTACCACTTGATATTTCATGTGGAGAATACCAAGCAATGTAAGTGTCTATTCAGCAGATGCGTGGAAAATTCCATGGGATGGCATTTCTGTCTTCATCAAACCTTTTATATTTTATGTCCTTTTTTTGCTTCCTTTAAAAAATGTAGAATAAAGACTCTGAGTGATATACACAGCCAAATTTCTGAAGGCCTGACCAAATCAGTCAACTCTTACTGCATATCCTACCTTACCGCACAGCAAAAATCCACAGGTGCAGTACACAACTTCCATACAATGACCTTTGAACATCAATAGTGGGATCCTTCATTTGTCATTCTTGTATATTCTCAGTAAAATCATTCCTTTCCTCTATTCCACACAACGTTAAAGTCTTTGTTTCCTCTCTTTTGTTTGTACCAATAGGTTCTGCCTGCCTTTCCGGCATAAAGGATAGTACAGAGTGGATTTCGAAGAATTTTGGGGCATTTTCCTCCAGCGCAAACGTGTCTGATTTCAAAGCTTTATATCCAGGGTTTGATGCAGTGAGTACCATAGAAAGAAGAGGCGGGTCTGACTGTGTTTATTTCTAAATGTTATCTTTCAGGTGCTTTACATTTCCCTGGGGCACTTTAAGAGAGAAAACTATAGCTCCATTTGTGTTTCAGGGTATCCTTCCTGTTGTCCTGACACCAAATAACATGGCCGAACTTTTGATCAAAGCAGACGTTCTCTCGAATGAAACTCTGATGATATCCATCTTGAGCCACATAGACACAGAAAATGTAACCGACTATGTGACCAGCATTTCAACAGCAGCACAAAAGGTTCAGTATTTCAAAGCTTGCCTATGCCCTGTACAGCAATGTGTACATCTTCAGTTTAATCAAAATTTTTATAGTGTACACTGCCATGTTTCTTCTTTGATAGCGTTTTACAACATTTATTTATGCAATCTTGTTCTTTCAGGAAAATGTGTCAGATTTGCAGTTAGCCATGGTAAAACAGACTCTGTTGGCCGTTGTACTTGACAAAATCAGTTCCAAATTCTCATCTTATGAAACACAAGATTGGAAGATGTTGCTCCAGGATGACTTGAATCTCTTACTTCCCAGCTTTAATAAAACTCTTCTGCTGCTTCTGCCCACCAACCTCTCCTGCTCTTCCTACCAGGAAATGTAAGTTTATGAAAGTTTTCATGATACAGAACAGGGGTGTGAGCCACCGAATAGAACACAATAGAATGGTTGATATTTCATAATCTTGATACCCCAGAAATGTATCAATGACCAATGTAAAAGATACTATCATGTCATGGAAAGATTTCACCCTTCTTTCGTTTTGTCTTGCTACACAGAGTAAAGGCCTTTAGCAAAGTTTATACATCTCTACTGGAAGAGAACAAAAATGATTTCTACAAAGATTTTATCAAGCCATACATGGTCCAGCAGTCCTCTCTTACCGGTATAACTCTTCCGAATGATAATTCCTCACAGCATGGAAGCCAAAGATTTGGTGCCTTGTTGCAGTTTCTTTACATACCATTAATCTCTGGTGTATATTATCCCTAATCATGTTTATGTTCATGCTTTTTTCACAGGAGTAGCTTGTGACACTGTGGATTTCAAAAGTTGGGTTAACATGAACATTGGCAACTTCATCCAGCAATCTCCATCAGAAGACATTGTTATGTTCAACAAAAATCTAACAAAGGTGGGAACTTGTTAGCCTCTAGGCTCCCCTCTTCTAAAAGGTCCTACCAAAATCAACATTCCTGTTCCCTTGAATAAACTTATCTTCCTTTGTTGGTGTCTCCCTTTTTAGGTGGAAAACCCAGCTGAACTTACAGTTACAGAACTGGCCACATTTACTTTCACTGTGGATTCGCTGAACAACCAAACCTTAGCCACAATCCTATTAAGTAGAATCAAAGAATTTAAGAGCTATGGAGAAATCCTGGGCTATTTAACAACAATACAAAATTCTATTTGCCAGGTAAGAGTTTTTCTACATAGAATTTAGCTTGAGAAAGCATGAATATTATGAGAATTGATCTTCTTATGTCTTTCTCAAAACACCCTTTCAAAGTCTTTAGATGTTGTTTAGTGTCCATTATATTTTGTTCCAAAATATTTATTGTAAAAACACTACAAATAAAATGTTTTCAAAATGTCATGTTCTCCTTAATCTTTTTCAGTCGAATGACCCAGCATCCACCATGTCATCATGTAGCCAACCACAAAGTCAACTGAGCATCCACACTCAACAAGAGATTCTTACAAACAGTTTCATAGTCCTCAATGAGGAATGGATTTCCACCAACATGACAATGTGGTTACCAATTTTTGACATCCTTGTTGAAGTTTTCCTTCCTGCTTTTGATGAAACTACTCTCTCTCAGTTACCACTTGATATTTCATGTGGAGAATACCAAGCAATGTAAGTGTCTATTTAGCAGATGCGTGGAAAATTCCATGGGATGGCATTTCTGTCTTCATCAAACCTTTTATATTGTATTTCCTTTTTTTGCTTCCTTTAAAAAATGTAGAATAAAGACTCTGAGTGATGTACACAGCCAAATTTCTGAAGGCCTGACCAAATCAGTCAACTCTTACAGCATATCCTACCTTAACGCACAGCAAAAATCCACAGGTGCAGTACACAACTTCCATACAATGACCTTTGAACATCAATAGTGGGATCCTTCATTTGTCATTCTTGTATATTCTCAGTAAAAGTATTCCTTTCCTCTATTCCACACAACGTTAAAGTCTTTGGTTCCTTTCTTTTGTTTGTACCAATAGGTTCTGCCTGCCTTTCCGGCATAAAAGATAGTACAGAGTGGATTTCAAAGAATTTTGGGGCATTTTCCTCAAGCGCAAACGTGTCTGATTTCAGAGCTTTATATCCAGGGTTTGATGCAGTGAGTATTTTAGAAAGAATAAGCGGGTCTGACTGTGTTTATTTCTAAATGTTATCTTTCATATGATGCTTTACATTTCCCTGGAGCAATTTAAGAAAGAAAACTATAGCTCCATTTGTGTTTCAGGGTGTCCTTCCTGTTGTCCTGACACCAAATAACATGGCCGAACTTTTGATCAAAGCAGACGTTCTCTCTAATGAAACTCTGATGATATCCATCTTGAGCCACATAGACACAGAAAATGTAACCGACTATGTGACCAGAATTTCAACAGCAGCACAAAAGGTTCAGTATTTCAAAGCTTGCCTATGCCCTGTACAGCAATGTGTACATCTTCACTTTAATCAAACTTTTTAGAGTGTACACTGCCATGTTTCTTCTTTGATAGCATTTTAAAATGTTTATAAATGCAATCTTATTCTTTCAGGAAAATGTGTCAGATTTGCAGTTAGCCATGGTAAAACAGACTCTGTTGGCCGTTGTACTGGACAAAATCAGTTCCAAATTCTCATCTTATGAAACACAAGATTGGAAGATATTGCTCCAGGATGACTTGAATCTCTTACTTCCCAGCTTCAATAAAACTCTTCTGCTGCTTCTGCCCACCAGCCTCTCCTGCTCTTCCTACCAGGAAATGTAAGTTTATGAAAGTTTTCATGATACAGAACAGAGGTGTGAGCCACAGAATAGAACACAATAGAAAGGTTGATATTTCATAATCTTGATACCCCAGAAATGTATCAATGACTATAGTAAGACATACTATCATGTCATGGAAAGATTTCACCCTTCTTTCTTTTTGTCTTGCTACACAGAGTAAAGGCCTTTAGCAACGTTTATACATCTCTACTGGAAGAGACCAAAATTGATTTCTACAAAGATTTTATCAAGCCATACATGGTCCAGCAGTCCTCTCTTACAGGTACAACTCTTCGAAATGATAATTCCTCACAGCATGGAAGCCAAAGATTTGGTGCCTTGTTGCAGTTTCTTTACATACCATTAATCTCTGGTGTGAATTATCCCTAATCATGTTTATGTTCATGCTTTTTTTTCCACAGGAGTAGCTTGTGACGCCTTGGAATTCAAAAGTTGGGTTAACATGAACATTGGCAACTTCATCCAGCAATCTCCATCAGAAGACATTGTTATGTTCAACAAAAATCTAACAAAGGTGGGAACTTGTTAGCCTCTAAGGTCCCCTCTTCTAAAAGGTCCTACCAAAATCAACATTCCTGTTCCCTTGAATAAACTTATCTTCCCTTGTTGGTGTCTCCCTTTTTAGGTGGAAAACCCAGCTGAACTCACAGTTACAGAACTGGCCACATTTACGTTCACTGTGGATTCGCTGAACAACCAAACCTTAGCCACAATCCTATTAAGTAGAATCAAAGAATTTAAGAGCTATGGAGAAATCCTGGGCTATTTAACAACAATACAAAGTTCTGTTTGCCAGGTAAGAGTTTTTCTACATAGAATTTAGCTTGAGAAAGCATGAATATTATGACAATTGATCTTCTTATGTCTTTCTCAAAACACCCTTTCAAAGTCTTTAGATGTTGTTCAGTGTCCAATATATTTTGTTCCAAAATATTTATTGTAAAAATATTACAAATAAAATGTTTTCAAATATTGTCACATTCTCCTTAATTTTTTTCAGTCGAATGACCCAGCATCCACCATGTCATCATGTAGCCAACCACAAAGTCAACTGAGCATCCACACTCAACAGGAGATTCTTACAAACTGTTTCTTAGTCCTCAATGAGGAATGGATTTCCACCAACATGACAATGTGGTTAAACATTTTTGACATCCTTGTTGAAGTTTTCCTTCCTGCTTTTGATGAAACTACTCTCTCTCAGTTACCACTTGATATTTCATGTGGAGAATACCAAGCAATGTAAGTGTCTATTTAGCAGATGCGTGAAAACTTCCATGGGATGGCATTTCTGTCTTCTTCAGACCTTTTATATTTTATGTCCATTTTTTGCTTCCTTTAAAAAATTTAGAATAAAGACTCTGAGTGATGTACACAGCCAAATTTCTGAAGGCCTGACCAAATCAGTCAACTCTTACTGCATATCCTACCTGACCGCACAGCAAAAATCCACAGGTGCAGTACACAACTTCCATACAATGACCTTTGAACATCAATAGTGGGATCCTTCATTTGTCATTCTTGTATATTCTCAGTAAAAGCATTCCTTTCCTCTATTCCACACAACGTTAAAGTCTTTGGTTCCTCTCTTTTGTTTGTACCAATAGGTTCTGCCTGCCTTTCCGGCATAAAGGATAGTACAGAGTGGATTTCAAAGAATTTTGGGGCATTTTCCTCAAGCGCAAACGTGTCTGATTTCAGAGCTTTATATCCAGGGTTTGATGCAGTGAGTATTTTAGAAAGACTAGGCGGGTCTGACTGTGTTTATTTCTAAATGTTATCTTTCACATGATGCTTTACATTTCCCTGGGGCACTTTAAGAGAGAAAACTATAGCTCCATTTGTGTTTCAGGGTATCCTTCCTGTTGTCCTGACACCAAATAACGTGGCCGTACTTTTGATCAAAGCAGACGTTCTCTCTAATGAAACTCTGATGATATCCATCTTGAGCCGAATAGACACAGAAAATGTAACCGACTATGTGACCAGCATTTCAACAGCAGCACAAAAGGTTCAGTATTTCAAAGCTTGCCTATGCCCTGTACAGCAATGTGTACATCTACAGTTTAATCAAAATTTTTAGAGAGTACACTGCCATGTTTCTTCTTTGATAGCAATTTACAATATTTATAAATGCAATCTTATTCTTTCAGGAAAATGTGTCAGATTTGCAGTTAGCCATGGTAAAACAGACCCTGTTGGCCGTTGTACTTGACAAAATCAGTTCCAAATTCTCATCTTATGAAACACAAGATTGGAAGATATTGCTCCAGGATGACTTGAATCTCTTACTTCCCAGCTTTAATAAAACTCTTCTGCTGCTTCTGCCCACCAGCCTCTCCTGCTCTTCCTACCAGGAAATGTAAGTTTATGAAAGTTTTCATGATACAGAACAGTGTTGTGAGCCACATAATAGAACACAATAGAAAGGTTGATATTTCATAATCTTGATACCCCAGAAATGTATCAATGACCATAGTAAGACATACTATCATGTCATGGAAAGATTTCACCCTTCTTTCTTTTTGTCTTGCTACACAGAGTAAAGGCCTTTAGCAACGTTTATACATCTCTACTGGAAGAGACCAAAAATGATTTCTACAAAGATTTTATCAAGCCATACATGGTCCAGCAGTCCTCTCTTACCGGTATAACTCTTCGAAATGATAATTCTTCACAGCATGGAAGCCAAAGATTTGGTTCCTTGTTGCAGTTTCTTTACATATCATTAAACTCTGATGTGAATTATCCCTAATCATGTTTATGTTCATGCTTTTTTTCACAGGAGTAGCTTGTGACACCTTGGATTTCAGAAGTTGGGTTAACATGAACATTGGCAACTTTATCCAGCAATCTCCATCAGAAGACATTGTTAGGTTCAACAAAAATCTAACAAAGGTGGGAACTTGTTAGCCTCTAGGCTCCCCTCTTCTAAAAGGTCCTACCAACATCAACATTCCTGTTCCCTTGAATGAACTTATCTTCCCTGTTGGTGTCTCCCTTTTTAGGTGGAAAACCCAGCTGAACTCACAGTTACAGAACTGGCCACATTTACGTTCACTGTGGATTCGCTGAACAACCAAACCTTAGCCACAATCCTATTAAGTAGAATCAAAGAATTTAAGAGCTATGGAGAAATCCTGGGCTATTTAACAACAATACAAAATTCTGTTTGCCAGGTAAGAGTTTTTCTACATAGAATTTAGCTTGAGAAAGCATGAATATTAGGAGAATTGATCTTCTTATGTCTTTCTCAAAACACCCTTTCAATGTCTTTAGATGTTGTTGAGTGTCCAATATATTTTGTTCCAAAATATTTATTGTAAAAATATTACAAATAAAATGTTTTCAAATATTGTCATGTTCTCCTCAATTTTTTTCAGTCGAATGACTCAGCATCCACCATGTCATCATGTAGCCAACCACAAAGTCAACTGAGCATCCACACTCAACAGGAGATTCTTACAAACTGTTTCATAGTCCTCAATGAGGAATGGATTTCCACCAACATGACAATGTGGTTACAAATTTTTGACATCCTTGTTGAAGTCTTCCTTCCTGCTTTTGATGAAACTACTCTCTCTCAGTTACCACTTGATATTTCATGTGGAGAATACCAAGCAATGTAAGTCTCTATTTAGCAGATGCGTGAAAAATTCCATGGGACGGTATTTCTGTCTTCTTCAAACCTTTTATATTTTATGTCCTTGTTTTGCTTCCTTTAAAAAATGTAGAATAAAGACTCTGAGTGATGTACACAGCCAAATTTCTGAAGGCCTGACCAAATCAGTCAACTCTTACTGCATATCCTACCTTACCGCACAGCAAAAATCCACAGGTGCAGTACACAACTTCCATACAATGACCTTTGAACATCAATAGTGGGATCCTTCATTTGTCATTCTTGTATATTCTCAGTAAAATCATTCCTTTCCTCTATTCCACACAACGTTAAAGTCACTGGTTCCTCTCTTTTGTTTGTACCAATAGGTTCTGCCTGCCTTTCCGGCATAAAGGATAGTACAGAGTGGATTTCAAAGAATTTTGGGGCATTTTCCTCCAGCGCAAACGTGTCTGATTTCAAAGCTTTATATCCAGGGTTTGATGCAGTGAGTACCTTAGAAAGAAGAGGCGGGTCTGACTGTGTTTATTTCTAAATGTTATCTTTCAGGTGCTTTACATTTCCCTGGGGAACTTTAAGAGAGAAACTATAGCTCCATTTGTGTTTCAGGGTGTCCTTCCTGTTGTCCTGACACCAAATAACATGGCTGAACTTTTGATCAAAGCAGACGTTCTCTCTAATGAAACTCTGATGATATCCATCTTGAGCCGCATAGACACAGAAAATGTAACCGACTATGTGACCAGCATTTCAACAGCAGCACAAAAGGTTCAGTATTTCAAAGCTTGCCTATGCCCTGTACAGCAATGTGTACATCTTCACTTTAATCAAACTTTTTAGAGTGTACACTGCCATGTTTCTTCTTTGATAGCATTTTAAAATGTTTATAAATGCAATCTTATTCTTTCAGGAAAATGTGTCAGATTTGCAGTTAGCCATGGTAAAACAGACTCTGTTGGCCGTTGTACTTGACAAAATCAGTTCCAAATTCTCATCTTATGAAACACAAGATTGG
Source organism: Xenopus laevis (assembly GCF_017654675.1). Classification (NCBI taxonomy): domain Eukaryota; kingdom Metazoa; phylum Chordata; class Amphibia; order Anura; family Pipidae; genus Xenopus; species Xenopus laevis. Next base: position 121,254,420 of record NC_054387.1, on the reverse strand, counting down.
AAGATATTGCTCCAAGATGACTTGAATCTCTTACTTCCCAGCTTCAATAAAACTCTTCTGCTGCTTCTGCCCACCAGCCTCTCCTGCTCTTCCTACCAGGAAATGTAAGTTTATGAAAGTTTCAATTATACAGAACAGGGGTGTGAGCCACCGAATAGAACACAATAGAAAGGTTGTTATTTCATAAACTTGATACCCCAGAAATGTATCAATGACCAATGTAAGACATATTATCATGTCATGGAAAGATTTCACCCTTGTTTCTTTTTGTCTTGCTACACAGAGTAAAGGCCTTTAGCAAAGTTTATACATCTCTACTGGAAGAGACCAAAAATGATTTCTACAAAGATTTTATCAAGCCATACATGGTCCAGCAGTCCTCTCTTACAGGTACAACTCTTCAAACAATAAATCATCACAGCATGGAAGCCAAAGATTTGGTTCCTTGTTGCAGTTTCTTTACATACCGTTAATCTCTGGTGTGAATTATCCCTAATCATTATTAAATTCATGCTTTTTTTCACAGGAGTAGCTTGTGACACCTTGGATTTCAAAAGTTGGGTTAACATGAACATTGGCAACTTCATCCAGCAATCTCCATCAGAAGACATTGTTATGTTCAACAAAAATCTAACAAAGGTGGGAACTTGTTAACCTCTAGGCTCCCCTCTTCTAAAAGGTCCTACCAAAATCAACATTCCTGTTCCCTTGAATAAACTTATCTTCCCTGTTGGTGTCTCCCTTTTTAGGTGGAAAACCCAGCTGAACTCACAGTTACAGAACTGGCCACATTTACTTTCACTGTGGATTCGCTAAACAACCAAACCTTAGCCACAATCCTATTAAGTAGAATCAAAGAATTTAAGAGCTATGGAGAAATCCTGGGCTATTTAACAACAATACAAAATTCTATTTGCCAGGTAAGAGTTTTTCTACATAGAATTTAGCTTGAGAAAGCATGAATATTATGAGAATTGATCTTCTTATGTCTTTCTCAAAACACCCTTTCAAAGTCTTTAGATGTTGTTGAGTGTCCAATATATTTTGTTCCAAAATATTTATTGTAAAAATATTACAAATAAAATGTTTTCAAATATTGTCATGTTCTCCTTAATTTTTTTCAGTCGAATGACCCAGCATCCACCATGTCATCATGTAGCCAACCACAAAGTCAACTGAGCATCCACACTCAACAAGAGATTCTTACAAACTGTTTCATAGTCCTCAATGAGGAATGGATTTCCACCAACATGACAATGTGGTTACAAATTTTTGACATCCTTGTTGAAGTTTTCCTTCCTGCTTTTGATGAAACTACTCTCTCTCAGTTACCACTTGATATTTCATGTGGAGAATACCAAGCAATGTAAGTGTCTATTTAGCAGATGCGTGGAAAATTCCATGGGATGGCATTTCTGTCTTCTTCAAACATTTATATTTATGTCCTTTTTTTGCTTCCTTTAAAAAATTTAGAATAAAGACTCTGAGTGATGTACACAGCCAAATTTCTGAAGGCCTGACCAAATCAGTCAACTCTTACAGCATATCCTACCTTACCGCACAGCAAAAATCCACAGGTGCAGTACACAACTTCCATACAATGACCTTTGAACATCAATAGTGGGATCCTTCATTTGTCATTCTTGTATATTCTCAGTAAAAGCATTCCTTTCCTCTATTCCACACAACGTTAAAGTCTTTGGTTCCTCTCTTTTGTTTGTACCAATAGGTTCTGCCTGCCTTTCCGGCATAAAGGATAGTACAGAGTGGATTTCAAAGAATTTTGGGGCATTTTCCTCAAGCGCAAACGTGTCTGATTTCAGAGCTTTATATCCAGGGTTTGATGCAGTGAGTATTTTAGAAAGAATAAGCGGGTCTAACTGTGTTTATTTCTAAATGTTATCTTTCACATGATGCTTTACATTTCCCTGGGGCACTTTAAGAGAGAAAACTATAGCTCCATTTGTGTTTCAGGGTGTCCTTCCTGTTGTCCTGACACCAAATAACATGGCCGAACTTTTGATCAAAGCAGACGTTCTCTCTAATGAAACTCTGATGATATCCATCTTGAGCCACATAGACACAGAAAATGTAACCGACTATGTGACCAGCTTTTTAACAGCAGCACAAAAGGTTCAGTATTTCAAAGCTTGCCTATGCCCTGTACAGCAATGTGTACATCTTCAGTTTAATCCAAATTTTTAGAGCGTACACTGCCATGTTTCTTCTTTGATAGCATTTTACACTATTTATCAATGCAATCTTATTCTTTCAGGAAAATGTGTCAGATTTGCAGTTAGCCATGGTAAAACAGACTCTGTTGGCCGTTGTACTTGACAAAATCAGTTCCAAATTCTCATCTTATGAAACACAAGATTGGAAGATATTGCTCCAGGATGATTTGAATCTTTTGCTTCCCAGCTTTAATAAAACTCTTCTGCTGCTTCTGCCCACCAGCCTCTCCTGCTCTTCCTACCAGGAAATGTAAGTTTATGAAAGTTTTCATGATACAGAACAGGGGTGTGAGCCACAGAATAGAACACAATAGAAAGGTTGATATTTCATAATCTTGATACCCCAGAAATGTATCAATGACCATAGTAAGACATACTATCATGTCATGGAAAGATTTCACCCTTCTTTTCTTTTTGTCTTGCTACACAGAGTAAAGGCCTTTAGCAATGTTTATACATCTCTACTGGAAGAGACCAAAAATGATTTCTACAAAGATTTTATCAAGCCATACATGGTCCAGCAGTCCTCTCTTACAGGTATAACTCTTCGAAATGAATAATTCCTCACAGCATGGAAGCCAAAGATTTGGTTCCTTGTTGCAGTTTCTTTACATACCATTAATCTCTGGTGTGAATTATCCCTAATCATGTTTAATGTTCATGCTTTTTTTCACAGGAGTAGCTTGTGACGCCTTGGATTTCAAAAGTTGGGTTAACATGAACATTGGCAACTTCATCCAGCAATCTCCATCAGAAGACATTGTTATGTTCAACAAAAATCTAACAAAGGTGGGAACTTGTTAGCCTCTAGGCTCCCCTCTTCTAAAAGGTCCTACCAAAATCAACATTATGTTCCCTCGAATGAACTTATCTTCCCTTGTTGGTGTCTCCCTTTTTAGGTGGAAAACCCAGCTGAACTCACAGTTACAGAACTGGCCACATTTACTTTCACTGTGGATTCGCTGAACAACCAAACCTTAGCCACAATCCTATTAAGTAGAATCAAAGAATTTAAGAGCTATGGAGAAATCCTGGGCTATTTAACAACAATACAAAATTCTGTTTGCCAGGTAAGAGTTTTTCCACAAGAATTTAGCTTGAGAAAGCATGAATATTTGAGAATTGATCTTCTTATGTCTTTCTCAAAACACCCTTTCAAAGTCTTTAGATGTTGTTCAGTGTCCAATATATTTTGTTTCCAAATATTTATTGTAAAAATACTACAAATAAAATGTTTTCAAATATTGTCATATTCTTCCTTAATCTTTTTCAGTCGAATGACCCAGCATCCACCATGTCATCATGTAGCCAACCACAAAGTCAACTGAGCATCCACACTCAACAAGAGATTCTTACAAACTGTTTCATAGTCCTCAATGAGGAATGGATTTCCACCAACATGACAATGTGGTTACCAATTTTTGACATCCTTGTTGAAGTTTTCCTTCCTGCTTTTGATGAAACTACTCTCTCTCAGTTACCACTTGATATTTCATGTCAAGAATACCAAGCAATGTAAGTGTCTATTTAGCAGATGCGTGGAAAATTCCATGGGATGGCATTTCTGTCTTCTTCAAACCTTTTATATTTTATTTCCTTTTTTGCTTTCCTTTAAAAAATGTAGAATAAAGACTCTGAGTGATGTACACAGCCAAATTTCTGAAGGCCTGACCAAATCAGTCAACTCTTACAGCATATCCTACCTTACCGCACAGCAAAAATCCACAGGTGCAGTACACAACTTCCATACAATGACCTTTGAACATCAATAGTGGGATCCTTCATTTGTCATTCTTGTATATTCTCAGTAAAAGCATTCCTTTCCTCTATTCCACACAACGTTAAAGTCTTTGGTTCCTCTCTTTTGTTTGTACCAATAGGTTCTGCCTGCCTTTCCGGCATAAAAGGATAGTACAGAGTGGATTTCAAAGAATTTTGGGGCATTTTCCTCAAGCGCAAACGTGTCTGATTTCAGAGCTTTATATCCAGGGTTTGATGCAGTGAGTATTTTAGAAAGAACAGGCGGGTCTTACTGTGTTTATTTCTAAATGTTATCTTTCACATGATGCTTTACATTTCCCTGGGGCACTTTAAGAGAGAAAACTATAGCTCCATTTGTGTTTCAGGGTGTCCTTCCTGTTGTCCTGACACCAAATAACATGGCCGAACTTTTGATCAAAGCAGACGTTCTCTCTAATGAAACTCTGATGATATCCATCTTGAGCCACATAGACACAGAAAATGTAACCGACTATGTGACCAGCATTTCAACAGCAGCACAAAGGTTCAGTATTTCAAAGCTTGCCTATGCCCTGTACAGCAATGTGTACATCTTCAGTTTAATCAAATTTTTAGAGAGTACACTGCCATGTTTCTTCTTTGATAGCATTTTACAATATTTATAATGCAATCTTATTCTTTCAGGAAAATGTGTCAGATTTGCAGTTAGCCATGGTAAAACAGACTCTGTTGGCCGTTGTACTTGACAAAATCAGTTCCAAATTCTCATCTTATGAAACACAAGATTGGAAGATATTGCTCCAGGATGATTTGAATCTTTTGCTTCCCAGCTTTAATAAAACTCTTCTGCTGCTTCTGCCAAACAGCCTCTCCTGCTCTTCCTACCAGGAAATGTAAGTTTATGAAAGTTTTCATGATACAGAACAGGGGTGTGAGCCACAGAATAGAACACAATAGAAAGGTTGATATTTCATAATCTTGATACCCCAGAAATGTATCAATGACCATAGTAAGACATACTATCATGTCATGGAAAGATTTCACCCTTCTTTCTTTTTGTCTTGCTACACAGAGTAAAGGCCTTTAGCAACGTTTATAAATCTCTACTGGAAGAGACCAAAAATGATTTCTACAAAGATTTTATCAAGCCATACATGGTGCAGCAGTCTTCTCTTACAGGTACAACTCTTCAAACAATAAATCATCACAGCATGGAACCCAAAGATTTGGTCCCTTGTTGCAGTTTCTTTACATACCATTAATCTCTGGTGTGAATTATCCCTAATCATTATTAAATTCATGCTTTTTTTCACAGGAGTAGCTTGTGACACCTTGGATTTCAAAAGTTGGGTTAACATGAACATTGGCAACTTTCATCCAACAATCTCCATCAGAAGACATTGTTATGTTCAACAAAAATCTAACAAAGGTGGGAACTTGTTAGCCTCTAGGCTCCCCTCTTCTAAAAGGTCCTACCAAAATCAACATTCCTGTTCCCTTGAATGAACTTATCTTCCCTTGTTGGTGTCTCCCTTTTTAGGTGGAAAACCCAGCTGAACTCACAGTTACAGAACTGGCCACATTTACTTCACTGTGGATTCGCTGAACAACCAAACCTTAGCCACAATCCTATTAAGTAGAATCAAAGAATTTAAGAGCTATGGAGAAATCCTGGGCTATTTAACAACAATACAAAATTCTGTTTGCCAGGTAAGAGTTTTTCTACATAGAATTTAGCTGAGAAAGCATGAATATTATGAGAATTGATCTTCTTATGTCTTTCTCAAAACACCCTTTCAAAGTCTTTAGATGTTGTTGAGTGTCCATATATTTTGTTCCAAAATATTTATTGTAAAAATACTACAAATAAAATGTTTTCAAATATTGTCATGTTCTCCTTAATTTTTTTTCAGTCGAATGACCCAGCATCCACCATGTCATCATGTAGCCAACCACAAAGTCAACTGAGCATCCACACTCAACAAGGAGATTCTTACAAACTGTTTCATAGTCCTCAATGAGGAATGGATTTCCACCAACATGACAATGTGGTTACAAATTTTTGACATCCTTGTTGAAGTTTTCCTTCCTGCTTTTGATGAAACTACTCTCTCTCAGTTACCACTTGATATTTCATGTGGAGAATACCAAGCAATGTAAGTGTCTATTTAGCAGATGCAGTGAAAAATTCCATGGGATGGCATTTCTGTCTTTTTCAAACATTTTATATTTTATGTCCTTTTTTGCTTCCTTTAAAAAATTTAGAATAAAGACTCTGAGTGATGTACACAGCCAAATTTCTGAAGGCCTGACCAAATCAGTCAACTCTTACAGCATATCCTACCTTACCGCACAGCAAAAATCCACAGGTGCAGTACACAACTTCCATACAATGACCTTTGAACATCAATAGTGGGATCCTTCATTTGTCATTCTTGTATATTCTCAGTAAAAGTCATTCCTTTCCTCTATTCCACACAACGTTAAAGTACTTGGTTCCTCTCTTTTGTTGTACCAATAGGTTCTGCCTGCCTTTCCGGCATAAAGGATAGTACAGAGTGGATTTCAAAGAATTTTGGGGCATTTTCCTCCAGCGCAAACGTGTCTGATTTCAAAGCTTATATCCAGGGTTTGATGCAGTGAGTACCTTAGAAAGAAGAGGCGGGTCTGACTGTGTTTATTTCTAAATGTTATCTTTCAGGTGCTTTACATTTCCCTGGGGCACTTTAAGAGAGAAAACTATAGCTCCATTTGTGTTTCAGGGTGTCCTTCCTGTTGTCCTGACACCAAATAACATGGCTGAACTTTTGATCAAAGCAGAGCGTTCTCTCTAATGAAACTCTGATGATATCCATCTTGAGCCGCATAGACACAGAAAATGTAACCGACTATGTGACCAGCATTTCAACAGCAGCACAAAAGGTTCAGTATTTCAAAGCTTGCCTATGCCCTGTACAGCAATGTGTACATCTTCACTTTAATCAAATTTTTAGAGTGTACACTGCCATGTTTCTTCTTTGATAGCATTTTAAAATGTTTATAAATGCAATCTTATTCTTTCAGGAAAATGTGTCAGATTTGCAGTTAGCCATGGTAAAACAGACTCTGTTGGCCGTTGTACTTGACAAAATCAGTTCCAAATTCTCATCTTATGAAACACAAGATTGGAAGATATTGCTCCAAGATGACTTGAATCTCTTACTTCCCAGCTTCAATAAAACTCTTCTGCTGCTTTCTGCCCACCAGCCTCTCCTGCTCTTCCTACCAGGAAATGTAAGTTTATGAAAGTTTCAATTATACAGAACAGGGGTGTGAGCCACCGAATAGAACACAATAGAAGGTTGATATTTCATAAACTTGATACCCCAGAAATGTATCAATGACCAATGTAAGACATATATCATGTCATGGAAAGATTTCACCCTTGTTTCTTTTTGTCTTGTTACACAGAGTAAAGGCCTTTAGCAAAGTTTATACATCTCTACTGGAAGAGACCAAAAATGATTTCTACAAAGATTTTATCAAGCCATACATGGTCCAGCAGTCCTCTCTTACAGGTACAACTCTTCAAACAATAAATCATCACAGCATGGAAGCCAAAGATTTGGTTCCTTGTTGCAGTTTCTTTACATACCGTTAATCTCTGGTGTGAATTATCCCTAATCATTATTAAATTCATGCTTTTTTTCACAGGAGTAGCTTGTGACACCTTGGATTTCAAAAGTTGGGTTAACATGAACATTGGCAACTTCATCCAGCAATCTCCATCAGAAGACATTGTTATGTTCAACAAAAATCTAACAAAGGTGGGAACTTGTTAGCCTCTAGGCTCCCCTCTTCTAAAAGGTCCTACCAAAATCAACATTCCTGTTCCCTTGAATAAACTTATCTTCCCTTGTTGGTGTCTCCCTTTTTAGGTGGAAAACCCAGCTGAACTCACAGTTACAGAACTGGCCACATTTACTTTCACTGTGGATTCGCTGAACAACCAAACCTTAGCCACAATCCTATTAAGTAGAATCAAAGAATTTAAGAGCTATGGAGAAATCCTGGGCTATTTAACAACAATACAAAATTCTATTTGCCAGGTAAGAGTTTTTCTACATAGAATTTAGCTTGAGAAAGCATGAATATTATGAGAATTGATCTTCTTATGTCTTTCTCAAAACACCCTTTCAAAGTCTTTAGATGTTGTTCAGTGTCCAATATATTTTGCCCCAAAATATTTATTGTCAAAATATTACAAATAAAATGTTTTCAAGTATTGTCATGTTCTCCTTAATTTTTTTCAGTCGAATGACCCAGCATCCACCATGTCATCATGTAGCCAACCACAAAGTCAACTGAGCATCCACACTCAACAAGAGATTCTTACAAACTGTTTCATAGTCCTCAATGAGGAATGGATTTCCACCAACATGACAATGTGGTTACAAATTTTTGACATCCTTGTTGAAGTTTTCCTTCCTGCTTTTGATGAAACTACTCTCTCTCAGTTACCACTTGATATTTCATGTGGAGAATACCAAGCAATGTAAGTGTCTATTTAGCAGATGCGTGGAAAATTCCATGGGATGGCATTTCTGTCTTCTTCAAACCTTTTATATTTGATGTCCTTTTTTTGCTTCCTTTAAAAAATGTAGAATAAAGACTCTGAGTGATGTACACAGCCAAATTTCTGAAGGCCTGACCAAATCAGTCAACTCTTACAGCATATCCTACCTGACCGCACAGCAAAAATCCACAGGTGCAGTACACAACTTCCATACAATGACCTTTGAACATCAATAGTGGGATCCTTCATTTGTCATTCTTGTATATTCTCAGTAAAAGCATTCCTTTCCTCTATTCCACACAACGTTAAAGACTTTGGTTCCTCTCTTTTGTTTGTACCAATAGGTTCTGCCTGCCTTTCCGGCATAAAAGATAGTACAGAGTGGATTTCAAAGAATTTTGGGGCATTTTCCTCAAGCGCAAACGTGTCTGATTTCAAAGCTTTATATCCAGGGTTTGATGCAGTGAGTATTTTAGAAAGAACAGGCGGGTCTAACTACGTTTATTTCTAAATGTTATCTTTCATATGATGCTTTACATTTCTCTGGGGCACTTTAAGAGAGAAAACTATAGCTCCATTTGTGTTTCAGGGTGTCCTTCCTGTTGTCCTGACACCAAATAACATGGCCGAACTTTTGATCAAAGCAGACGTTCTCTCTAATGAAACTCTGATGATATCCATCTTGAGCCACATAGACACAGAAAATGTAACCGACTATGTGACCAGCATTTCAACAGCAGCACAAAAGGTTCAGTATTTCAAAGCTTGCCTATGCCCTGTACAACAATGTGTACATCTTCACTTTAATCAAAATATTTAGAGCGTACACAGCCATGTTTATTCTTTGATAGCACTTTACAACATTTATCAATGCAATCTTATTCTTTCAGGAAAATGTGTCTGATTTGCAGTTAGCCATGGTAAAACAGACTCTGTTGGCCGTTGTACTTGACAAAATCAGTTCCAAATTCTCATCTTATGAAACACAAGATTGGAAGATATTGCTCCAGGATGATTTGAATCTTTTGCTTCCCAGCTTCAATAAAACTCTTCTGCTGCTTCTGCCCACCAGCCTTTCCTGCTCTTCCTACCAGGAAATGTAAGTTTATGAAAGTTTTCATGATACAGAACAGGGGTGTGAGCCACAGAATAGAACACAATAGAAAGGTTGATATTTCATAATCTTGATAGCCCAGAAATATATCATTAACCATAGTAAGACATATTACCACGTCATGGAAAGATTTCACCCTTCTTTCTTTTTGTCTTGCTACACAGAGTAAAGGCCTTTAGCAATGTTTATACATCTCTACTGGAAGAGACCAAAAATGATTTCTACAAAGATTTTATCAAGCCATACATGGTCCAGCAGTCCTCTCTTACAGGTATAACTCTTTGAAATGATAATTCCTCACAGCATGGAAGCCAGAGATTTGGTGCCTTGTTGCAGTTTCTTTACATACCATTAAACTCTGGTGTGAATTATCCCTAATCATGTTTATGTTCATGCTTTTATTCACAGGAATAGCTTGTGACACCTTGGACTTCAAAAGTTGGGTTAACATGAACATTGGCAACTTCATCCAGCAATCTCCATCAGAAGACATTGTTATGTTCAACAAAAATCTAACAAAGGTGGGAACTTGTTAGCCTCTAGGCTCCCCTCTTCTAAAAGGTCTTACCAAAATCAACATTCATGTTGCCTTGAATAAACTCATCTTCCTTTGTTGGTGTCTCCCTTTTTAGGTGGAAAACCCAGCTGAACTCACAGTTACAGAACTGGCCACATTTACTTTCACTGTGGATTCGCTGAACAACCATACCTTAGCCACAATCCTATTAAGTAGAATCAAAGAATTTAAGAGCTATGATGAAATCTTGGGCTATTTAACAACAATACAAAATTCTGTTTGCCAGGTAAGAGTTTTTCCACATAGAATTTAGCTTGAGAAAGCATGAATATTATGAGAATTGATCTTCTTATGTCTTTCTCAAAACACCTTTTCAATGTCTTTAGATGTTTTTCAGTGTCCAATATATTTTGTTCCAAAATATATGTTGTAAAAAATAATTACAAACAAATAAAATATTTTCAAATATTGTAATGTTCTCCTTCACTTTTTTTTCAGTTAAATGACCCAGCATCCACCATGTCATCATGTAGCCAACCACTAAGTCAACTGAGCATCCACACTCAACAAGAGATTCTTACAAACTGTTTCATAGTCCTCAATGAGGAATGGATTTCCACCAACATGACAATGTGGTTACAAATTTTTGACATCCTTGTTGAACTTTTCCTTCCTGCTTTTGATGAAACTACTCTCTCTCAGTTACCACTTGATATTTCATGTCAAGAATACCAAGCAATGTAAGTGTCTATTTAGCAGATTTGTGGAAAATTCCATGGGACGGCATTCCTGCCTTTTTCAAACTTAGCATGTTATGTCCTTTTATTGTTTCCTTTAAAAAATTTAGAATAAAGACGCTGAGTGAGGTACACAGTCAAATTTCTGAAGGCCTGACAAAATCGGTATACGCTTACAGCATATCCTACCTTACCGCACAGCAAAAATCCACAGGTGCAGTACACAACTTCCATACAATGACCTTTGAACATCAATAGTGGGATCCTTCATTTGTCATTCTTGTATATTCTCAGTAAAAGCATTCCTTTCCTCTATTCCACACAACGTTAAAGTCTTTGGTTCCTCTCTTTTGTTTGTACCAATAGGTTCTGCCTGCCTTTCTGGCATAAAGGATAGTACAGAGTGGATTTCAAAGAATTTTGGGGCATTTTCCTCCAGCGCAAACGTGTCTGATTTCAGAGCTTTATATCCAGGGTTTGATGCAGTGAGTATTTTAGAAACAACAGGCGGGTCTAACTACGTTTATTTCTAAATGATCTTTCATATGATGCTTTACATTTCCCTGGGGCACTTTAAGAGAGAAAACTATAGCTCCATTTGTGTTTCAGGGTGTCCTTCCTGTTGTCCTGACACCAAATAACATGGCCGAACTTTTGATCAAAGCAGACGTTCTCTCTAATGAAACTCTGATGATATCCATCTTGAGCCGCATAGACACAGAAAATGTAACCGACTATGTGACCAGCATTTCAACAGCAGCACAAAAGGTTCAGTATTTCAAAGCTTGTCTATGCCCTGTACAGCAATGTGTACATCTTCACTTTAATCAAAATTTTTACAGAGTACACTGCCATGTTTCTTCTTTGATAGCATTTTACAACATTTATCAATGCAATTTTATTCTTTCAGGAAAATGTGTCAGATTTGCAGTTAGCCATGGTAAAACAGACTCTGTTGGCCGTTGTACTTGACAAAATCAATTCCAAATTCTCATCTTATGAAACACAAGATTGGAAGATATTGCTCCAGGATGACTTGAATCTCTTACTTCCCAGCTTCAATAAAACTCTTCTGCTGCTTCTGCCCACCAACCTCTCCTGCTCTTCCTACCAGGAAATGTAAGTTTATGAGACAGTACAGGGGTATGAGCCACCCCTGAAAGGTTGATGCTTCATGTTGTAAAGTTGACACCCCAGAAATGTATCAAATGACCATTTAAATATTTATGCCGACTTTCTACACAGAGTGAAGGCTTTCAGCAATGTTTATACATCTCTACGGGATGAAACAAAAAATGATTTCTACAATTACTTCATCAAGTCGTACATGGTCCGGCAGTTATCTTTTTCAGGTATGGGTCAGGTCAAAGGAATTGTTCAGTGTAAAAATAAAAACTGGGTAAATAGACAGGCTGTGCAAAATAAAAAATGTTTCTAATATACTTAGTTAGCCAAAAATGTAATGTATTAAGGCTGGAGAGATTTGATGTATAACATGTCAGTCAGAACTCTACTTCCTGCTTTTCAGCTCTCTCGGTTTACACTGACTGGTTACCCTAGTTACCAGGCAGTAACCAATCAGTGACTTGAGGGGGGCCACATGGGTCATATCTGTTGCTTTTGAATCTGAGCTGAATGCTGAGGATCAATTACAAACTCACTGAACAGAAATGTACCATATGACCCCCCTTCAAGTCACTGACTAACTCAGAGTTAGAGAGCTGAAAAGCAGGAAGTTGGATTCTGACTGTTTTATTAGACATCTGTTCACTCCAGTCTTTATACATTACATTTTTGGGTAACTAACTATATTAGAGACATTTTTTATTTTGCACAGCCTATCTATTTACCCAGTTTTTATTTTCACACTGAACTATTCCTTTAAAGGTGTGGTTCCTCCATGTCACTCTTTCCCATACTATTAATCTTTGTTGTGCATTGGTTCTAATGATATTTAAATTCATACTTTCATTCACAGGAGTAGCTTGTGACACCTTCGATTTCAGGAGCTGGGTTAATATCAATATAGGTAACTTCATCCGGCAATCATCATACCAAGATATTGCTATGTTCAACAAAAATTTAACAAAGGTAAGAATGTCCCTCTTGCCCAACTTCCAAAAAGCCCTGGGAAGAATCATCTTTTTTTTTCCTTCCATCGATATAGGTTATTTTTATGGTGTCTCCCTTTCTAGGTGGAAAACCCAGCAGATCTCACAGTTACAGAACTGGCCACATTTACTTTCACTGTAGATATGTTGAACAACCAAACCTTAGCCACAATCCTATTAAGTAGAATCAAAGAATTTAAGAGCTATGGAGAAATCCTGGGCTACTTAACAACAATCCAAAATTCTCTTTGCCAGGTAAGAGCTTTAGGACATAGGCATTTTTATGACAGAATATAAAATTATATAGGTTTTAAAATGCTTATTTCTTTCTTTACACACTCTTTTCCCATACACCTTCATATGTTGTGCAGGACCAATAGGTTATATATTATGTTTACATTTTGTCCCTAATTTCCTTTAGTCGAAAGACCAAGCATCCAGCACGTCATCATGTGGCCAATCATTCAGTCAACTGAGCATCCACACTCAACAATTGATTCTTACAAACTGTTTCATAGTCCTCAATGAGGAATGGATTTTGGCTAATATGACTATGTGGTTACAAATGTTTGACATCCTTGTTGATGCCTTCCTGCCTGCTTTTGATGAAACCCACCTCTCTCAGTTACCACTTGGTATTTCATGTGAAAACTATCAAGCAATGTAAGTGATTTGTTAGCATATCTTTCAGAAATGTAGTTTAATGATTTTTATGTCTTTAGGTGTGTTCAAGTCATTCTTTATTTTTATTATTATTATCTAGAATAAAGACACTGAGTGGAGAGTACACCAAAATGGCTAAAGCAGTGGCAAAATCAGTCTACGGCTATTGCAAGTCCTACCTGATCCAACAACAGAAATTAACAGGTAAAATTCCCATCTTTGAATTATTCTCAAAAAAAAAAAATTTGAGGAGAGCCCATCAAGTATAACAGTTATAAAATGTAATATTTTGTACAAAGTATTTTGAAAGCAAAAGTTGCTTAAAGGGAATGTACATTTCAATAAAACTGTCTATTTTGTACACCCCTTTATCTCTGAGTAATCTCAAACTTAAAGAGATACAGTAGAATGTATATTATAAATTTGACCCATGTCAAAATTATTTTTTTATTATTGACTTCAATGCGTTTCGCAAATTTTTCAACGAAGCAGGACAAATTTACCCATCACAAAAATTTTTGCCGCAGCAGATTTATCACTGGCGAATTTTTGCCGCAGTTTGGAGAATTTATTCACTGGTGGTGAAATGCAGAAAAATCGCCACGAATTTGTGGCAGGCGAATTTATTCGCCCATCAATAGATATAACTGATGCACTGTTTATAAGGATATTCAAGGTTCTTGTCTATTATATAGACTAGCTATTGAGCTAACTTAACTACAAACATTGATTATTTCTTGATTGACCCCCAAGTTATAAAATTTGTTTTTAGGCCTCTGGTGTTCAGAAGAAGTTACAGTTGCCAAAATATTTACTCCCATTCTAATTCTCTTACCAGGGGTTGCTTGTGATGCCTCCAGCTTTACAAAGTGGATGGATGACAACTTTGGAAATTTTGGGCAGCTAGCAGTTCCTGAGGATCTCTTAATATTTAATAAGAACATCACCCAGGTGAGAAGTCATGGGTGTCCACTACCCAAAATACATAAGATAGAAAATAGATAGAAGTTAAAGTCCACAGCCAAGAGAATAATTAACATTGTTTCCCTGTTTCTCTGAATGTACCACTTGTGTTCCAGCAGCACATGGGTGCACTAGAAAATGATGTCACAAAAATGGTACTGGGCAAAAACCCAAAAAGCACAATTAAGCAAGAACAGACCCATAGAATTTCATATAGCCTTTAAACATACTATAAACCTATTCCAGAACAGGTATTTTCAATGTCTATGCTTGTCTATGCTGATTCACTAAAGAGTATAGAAACTCTAAGATCCATGTTGATTAATCCTGTTATCTTCCAGAACCTAAACACACTGAAACCACAGGAATTACTGAACCTTCTGCATCTTGAAAGTGACGTGAATATGACTCTATGGGAGATTCTTCTCTCAGGCTACACTAATATCACTCAACTGGGACAAGTCATTGATGGTCTTAATGTAAAAATGGTACGTGCATTGTCTGGGAGGGGAGGCAGAGTGACCCTTTTACAAAGGAAAAAATGTATAGTACCATTTACTAAAAGTAGACAACTTAGAACTATTGTGCTGATTTATAACAACCAATGACAATTTTGCTTTCATTGTTCCTCTTGCAGCTTAGTGAACAACGCTAATCACTGACTGGGTGGTTGGCGCTATGGATTTCTGCCTTTAGCAAACTTTGCACCTTGTATTTCATCCCCTGTATCACTATAATAAGCAATGGTCTGTACTTGGCTGAGAAAGGATGAAGGCAGCAATCTTTTTAAAGCATTCTCCTTGTACTAAAACTAAGGGTCTTTTGAGCAGTCATATTTCTGTACATCAATGTATACATCCATTTATTCTACAGCGTTGCTGAATATATTGGTGCTTTATAAATATATATTATTAATTATAAAAAAATCTTCCACTTCCTGCAAAATTGATTGTTTCTATCTCCTGTAGGTGAATTTAAGCCAAGAGGTGCACCAAGTCGTTTTCAAGGCGGTCTGGCCTACCTTCCTGACATCGCTGGATTTTCTCGATGCTACTGATTTGAGCATCTGGCTTAACATACGATTCACTGACTACTTGCCATATCTAACGAAAGCTCAGTTGAATGTCCCGAAAGTTATCAATGCAAACTGTTTCTTCTACAAGAACTTGTAAGGGGTCTCTTCTTCCCTACTCCCGTACAAACCCCATAGATGTTATTGTTTTTATTATACTAAGATCAGATTCTAAATATCTACAACCCAACATTTAAAGGGACCAGAAACTTTCCACAAAGTTTTCCCAGTTCATGTCCCGCCTCTCCAAAGTAGACAGTCTAAAATAAATTACAGTTGCAATATGATGGCTTTATATGGAAGTTTTAAGTGTCGCTCAACACATTGTCATTAATTAAAGGTCAATTACAGTCTACGCATCCTTAACATTATAGTTGCCATATTTTTGTACTTCCCCTCCCCGCCCAATCTTTGCTAACTTTTTCATGTGTTAAATTCTGTCTTCCTAGAGTTAAGACTTTGTCTATAAACTATGGGAAATTCTCCGTCAATACACAGCAAGATATCTACAGTGTATTCAAGGCCTATCTCCTTAACTCGGGTGAGTACGCAATTTATGTTAATCCAATTCTGTGTATTTAAACAGGCATATGGCATTTTGGATATATGTTCTGTTGAATGCGGTAAATTAATGTTATAACTGGCAGCTTTATGTTGGCCATATATAGCATGATCTGTTTATTTGGCCCGGTCGCTACCCAAGTGGATATTTTTCCAAATAGTGGCCAAATCAGGCTGATCCAATCATGTGGCCTTCAGGAAAATGTCAGAGCCTGCTCATAGCGATCAGAACCATACAAGTCAATTGTATATTTAAGATTAAACTAATATTTATGCAGGGGTAAGATAACTATCAGGGAGAGTATAATTAGTGACACGTACATGGACAAAGTAGCACAGTCAAAAGTACCCAAGTTGACAGTCAGAAACTGCCCATGAATATGTGTTGGGCAGAAAGACAACCTAGGGCGTATTCACAAGTTCTTGAGTCACCTGAATACCACGCTGCTGTAGTCCAGCAACATCAACTACCCATTGTATAATCAATTAATAGCATGTTGGATGCTTTGGGTGGAGCAATACTGTTATGAAAGTTTTATGTCCACTTTAACTGACAACACTAACTAGCAAAGTCCACCATTACTGTAATTGTATAAATAACCATGTATTTTTTGTTGGCAGCTTCCAAACCCCGGTGTTACAGCAGCACAGAAGACAATGCCAATTCCTGGATTTTCTATTACTTAAACAACTATTTGACTTATTGCAGTGACAGTGATCTGAAATCCTTCAGCGATGATGAACTACTGGTAATTATTTTTATCCTCTAATAATCCCACTAGTGCTGGACCAGTCTACCCAACTTACCCTCAAAGTTTATTAAATAATGCTGGATTCTTAGTTTTAGAATCTAATTGTTTTACAGCTAAAACAAGTGTTGAGTATACCAGTGAGAATGGTCTGTTTGACTTTATAGCTGGAGACCTTCTCTTTGGATCCGATGACCTTGGAGCTGGTGAAAGGGTTGGAGCTCTCAGAAGATATGAAGATCTACTACGCAGAGCTAATGGCAGCTGGGGAACCTACCATCTCCCTGCAGATGTATGTCTATGTGTCATATGGAACAGCTTGTGTTGGGGGCTCCTACTAGGGTTGCCACCTTTCTGTACGGCTGAGATCGGGCAGGGGGTGGGTCCATGACATCAGGGGGTGGGGCTATGATGTGATGATCGGCCGATTGCCATGTCAATCAAGGGAATTCTGCCCGGTTTTCCTTATTTGGAAAACCGGGCAGGAAGTTTTGACCTGGGCAGACCTTCAAAATACCAGGCTGTCCAGGTCAAAACTGGACAGGTGGCAACCCTAGCTCCAACATTCGGCAAATCAACAGCCTGATCGATTTTACATACTCCATTTTTACATTTTCCCAGATTTTTTTACATTCTGCCCTATTTACCTTGCAAAAAAACCCTTTTTTTTCACGTGAATGTGATTTTTTTATGCATTTAAATTTTTACTGGAAAAATACACATTTATGTACCCCCATTTTACCCCCCCCGAAAAATGTAAAATTGGGGTTTGACTGTAATTAGTACCTGATCAACCAAATGGTGAAAAAGGCCCATAGACAGCAGTTTCCAATTTTTCTCAGAAGGAGTACAAATGTTATTAAAGGAGAAGGAAAGTTAGAATCACTGTGGGGTACCAATTTGGCACCCCACAGTTATTGTAGTTACCTTCTACCCTAGGTATCCTCTGAGCTCTAAATGGGTAATTCTTTACTGTTTATGCACTGGACCACGGTGGTGCAAGGGATGCCTGGTACACTGCCCCCACCACCACAGGGCCCCTGATTGCGGCACTTTTGCACCCCCTAGTGATTCTACTTTTTAGAATCACTAAAAAATATATAGTTCTTAAAGGGATTCTGTCATGATTTTTATGGTGTAGCTTCTTTTTCTAAATTACACTGTTTACATTACAAATAATTCATTGTACCTTATAAAATTGTATCCCTGAACCAGCAAGTATATATGTTTTAGTTGTAATATTGGTGTGAAGGCAGCCATCTCTTTCATAAAGAGCCAGCACAACACATTGGAACTGCTTTCAGATAAGCTATTGTTTCTCTTACTGAATGTAACGGAAGGGGGGTTGCATCGTTCCAACTTGTAGTGCAGCAGTAATGAGTGACTGAAGTTTATCAGAGCACAAGTCACATGACTGAGGGCACCTGTGTAACCGACAACATGCCTAGCTCCATGACAGATTTTAAAATAATATATAAAAAACTCTGATCTCTTTTGAAAAATGGATTTCAGCGCAGAAGTCTGCTGGAGCAGCACTATTAAATGATGCATTGTGAAAAAATATGTTTTTCCATGACATAATCCCTTTAAATAGTTAAGTACAAAAAAAGACATTACATTTCTGTACTGTTGTACTGGATTAGTAGTGAGGGTGTACATAACATTGTGCCATTGACGCTCTCTCTTAACCCACAGAATCCCAGACAATCTTCTCTGCTATATTATTGACAAGCTGAGCATTGATATAACCAATCAGAATCTGGCACTGGCCACACTGGACTCTCTTAAGAAATGTAACGCATCCAGTGTCAGCCTTGGGACTGATGTAAGTTGTTTTGATTTTTCTGACCATGCAAACAGCAAACAGATTAATATGTTGATATAAAGCAGTGATCCCCAACCAGTAGCTCATGAGCAACATGTTACTCTCCAACCCCTTGGATGTTGCTCCCAGTGGCCTCAAAGCAGTTGCTTATTTTTGAATTCCTGGCTTGGACGCAAGTTTTGGTTGTATAAAAACCAGATGTACTGCCAAACAGAGTCTCAATGTAGGCTGACAATCTACATAGAGGCTACCAAATGGCCAATCACAGTCCTTATTTGGCACCCCAAGAACAGTTTTCATGCTTGTGTTGCTCCCCAACTCATTTTTCTTCTGAATGTTGCTCATGGGTTCAAAAGGTTGGGGATCCCTGATATAAAGCATAAATCACATTGTTGTTCTGAGCATGAAAGAACCAGGGCCCAGTGCGTCACTGCCCTTTGTGTGTAAACAGCAGGGAACAATTTCAATTTATATCTCAGTTTACCAAAATATAATCCAAAATGAATTACAAAATATAATATAATAATTTGGAATGTTTAGAGACACTACTATATGAAGTATCAGGAAGAATGCTTCTGATCACTTAAACACCCTACACTAATGCACAGGAGTCCCTATATCACCAAATCTGGCAAGATATCTGTTGGGCAGATTTGTAAATCCCATCAGACTAAGACCGCACCAGGGAGTCTCCTTAGTCCTGCAGTATTATCTGATTTGACCCAGCACGTGGGTGGCTGAACTATAGCCATAGTTGAACTGAACTGGTGACCTCTCCATAACTATGAGTCTTTAAGGGGGTTATTTATCAAGGTCCGAATATCCGAAGCTTGAATTTTTCGTAGTTTTCGGAGCAAAAAAAAAAAAAAAAAAAACTACAAATTTTTCAAGATTTATTAAAGTCCGATGGTCTAAAAACTCTGAATCCAAAACCCTGGCATCTAAAAGCTGTCGAGGTTCTGTATAAGTCAATGGGGAAGGTCCCAGTGTCTGTGCTGATGTCCATACCGATATCCAATGATTTGGGGGTTTCTGCACATAAAACCGACCCTATTTTTCTGGGCTTTTTTCTTCATAAATAAAGTCCATTCGGGAAGTCAGAGTTGCTCGAAGTTTGATATTCGAAATACTGACATAAATTTGGACCTTAATAAATGACCCCCTATGTGTGTGGCCAGCTTAAGAACTTCAACCAGGGATAGATTCTTCTGCCCTTGCTTCAAAACATAGCTAGGAGTTGTGCATTTTCTCTGGGTTACATGAAGGTTTCACCCATGCTTGGCTTTCCCAAAGAATAGACACTCAGGGGCAGATTTATTAAGGGTCGAATAGTAAATTCAAATTCAAATTTTATTTTTTGGTCAAAACTCTAAAATTCGAATTGGGAATAATCCAAACTTGATTCAAATTTTAATTTGCACTCAAAATCTAGAATTATCAAACCTTGACCCTTGAAACAGTTCAAATTCGACTATTTGTCACCTAAAACCTGCCAAGTTCATGTATAAATCAATGGGAGAAGTCTAGTGACCCACACAGATGTAAATAGCCTTCCTGACATTCAAGTTTTTTCGGAGATAAAAACTAGATTAAATTTTATTCGAATTTGAATCTAATTTGAATCGAGTTTTCGAGTCAGTAATATTCGTTCAAATTTGAGACAAATTTTTCTTAAATAACCTCCCAATCAAATTTCGAGTATATTCAAATTTATTAGAGTAAAAAAATTCGACCTTTTATAAATGGGCTTCTCAGTGTATAGTGTGATAATAGCTTGATGGGCACACAAATTCCCCTACATCTAAAGTGAAAACCTAAGGGGGTCCATGAAAGAAAACAAATTAAAAAGCAAAGATGACAAACATAAAAAGTAATAAAATGTGTCACTAAAGGACGGTAATTAGAGGTGCCGTCCTGCTCATCCAGAAGACAAATAAAAAATTTGAGCACCTTTCAGGAACTCAGAGGAACTCAAACATACCCTAAATTATTTTAGACTAGTAAACCAGATTTACCATAGAAAAATACACTTTATCTAATGAAAGAAATCACAATGAGAACCAACTTCCCAACATACATTAATGAAATGGTTTTTTTATTTGTAAAGGTAACTGCTATTGAAAGAAGAATGTTGGTTCTGACTCTTGAAACACAAAGGGGGGAATTCACAAAAGTGTCGGGAACGAAAAAATGTCTTTAAAATGTCGTAGAAAGTGTCGTAGCAACAGCCGACAAATTCACAGAGCATTTCTCCGCCAGTTTTCCGACATGTACGACACTTTTGAATTAGTGTCGTTAAAAGTGGGCGTGGTTTTTCGGCGCCACTTTTCCCGACATTTTTATGAATTACTCGTAAACTCATTTTTTTTACCGACAATTTTTCAGACACTTTAGGCTCTCCAAAATGAAAATGTCAGACAAATTGTCGTTTAAAAAGTCTTGGTAAATGTCGTTTGTACGATGAAAAGATATAAGACATTTTAGAAAATTGTCGGACTTACGAGACATTCAGAGATGGTAACATCTGCCTTTGTGAATTTGCCGTACGTACGACATTTTACAAATTTGTCGACCGCCACTTCTGGGTTACTTTTTTTACCGACACTTTTGTGAATTCCCCCCAAAGAGCCAGACAGCTACTGGTTCTATTGTTGGACTATCAAACAACATCATAAAGTGTTTCTTATTTAACTGACCTTATGCATTGGCTTTGCAGGTACTTTCCTCTATTCTTACCTCCGTGGATACCTTCACGGCCGACACATTCCAGAGCCTTGGCGATATGGCTGTAGCAATACTCCCCTCTGTGATATTGGAAAAGACTGATGGAGCTGTTCTACAGCAGAGCCTGTCCTCTCTGTCCCAGGTTGATAACTGGAGTCCAACACAGGCATCTGCTATAGTCACAAAGCTCAAAGAAGTTGATTTTCAGGTACAACACTCTTGGGGACATGCTTAACATGAGTGGAAGATATTATATTATTATAGTCATCCATTTCCCTTTCAACTCTATCATCTATATCTTACTCTAGTTCAATGCCACCACTCTGGAATCTCTTGGAACACTGGTGATCGGTGTAAGCGCGCATGACATGGATAAGCTCAAAGCATCTGATTTTCTTATTTTGGCCAACAACGGAACATTCAACAATTACATGCAACAAGCACCAACCGCCCTGAAGCAGAGATTTGTACAAATGGTGAGACTCTTCAGTTAAATGTCAGTGCACTGCAGTAATGCCAGAGCCCGTTATCCCATTTTCATATATGTGAAATTAAGAATATTTTCCTGCCCAGTAAGGGGTTATTAACTAAACTCCGAATGCAGAAATCACGAAAATTTTTTGATTTTTTTTAAATAAAATCTGACTTTTAAAAAAATCACAAATTTTTCAGAATTTATTACCCCGAGGCACCCCCGGCATCTCAGACCTGTCGAGGTTGCATATAAGTCAATGGGAGAAGTTCCAATGATTTTTTGATGTGCGCTGGGTTTGGCGCAATACCCCAAAGTTTTTGGAGTTTTCGGGCAAAAATCTGATTTTTAAGGTGAAAAATTCAAAGAAATCTTGAAAAAAGATGAAAAATCTGAAAAAATTGTGAAAATCTGATAAAATCCAAAATATCATTTAGGTTGGTGCAATAAGTTCACTATATAAAATATGGCATTTTTAGCCCTATTCATTTTAGGGTTTAGTCCTCCTTTAGAAGAAATAGTTGCTGTTTTATTAACCTTCTTTTTACTTTTGTAGCTCATAAATAGCACAACAGAAAGTCTTCTACAAGCAGTTCCAAGCAGCCTGGCAAGTGAGATCCCACCATCTGTACTGATGAATGCTGCTACCAACATCAATGAAATAAACAAGATGCAATGGACTTCTGACCAGGTAGGTGTGCAGACCTCAAGGCAACCAATCAGGAACTTGCTTAAAGGAGAAACAAACCTTTAATGAAAAAAAACCCTACCCCCCTACCCTACATAGACACCCCTGCCCCCCAGCCTAGCTGCCCCCGGGCAAATGCCCCTAAAATCCATGCAGATTCTGTCCAGCGGAGTTCACGGGCGCCATCTTCAGCCGATTCGGTAATCTTTGGAATGATTCGGCAATTTTCGTGAGTTTTGCCGCATGCCAAAAAATTGCTCCAACTGCGCATGCGCCGCTTCACCGGTCTCATTCTGAAGATTACTGAAGTGAAGAAGATGGCGCCCGTGAACGCCGATGGACAGAATCTGCATGGAGGGGTAAGTAAAGAATTAGGGGCATTTGCCCGGGGGGGCAGCTAGGCTGGGGGGGAGGAGGGAGGGGGGTCTATGTAGGGTAGGGGGTAGGGTTTTTTTTTATGAAGGGTTTGTTTCTCCTTTGAAAGCAACAGCACAAAAGCAACAAATAGCGGTCATGTAATTGCATTTACTTCTGTTTTCTCAGGCACAAGTTTTGTTCCAGACAGTATTGAACCTCACCCAGGACTATACAAGGTAAGTTATTGCATTTTCATTCTATGTAGTAAAATGCATGTAGAGATATGACCTGGACTTTATAACCCTGATACCTGCACTTAATAATCATGGCTGTAACAGAAAATGGAATGTTTATTGTGGAATGTTATTATTGACTACTTATGATGTCATAACTACTCAGTTATAAAGTAATGTATGTTTCTTACAAGAGTTCATTATAATACAAAAGTCCAAAAATATTCCCAGTCAATACTCTCAAAGTTAAAAAATCACTCTTTATTTAGCATAAATATTAAAAAGTAGGCATACAGACCAATTGATGCTCCGCCTTATGCGTTTCGCACCCACAGGCACTTATTCATAGGCATTACTATTGTTACATTTGGTCACAAAATTTATACCCCAGGAAATCCCTCCCCAAACGTTAAAACCAATCACGTGTTGCCACCTCACGTTTCTTTTCTTAAAGCAACATACATATTTGATGGGATATGTATGTTGCTTTAAGAAAAGAAACGTGAGGTGGCAACACGTGATTGGTTTTAACGTTTGGGGAGGGATTTCCTGGGGTATAAATTTTGTGACCAAATGTAACAATAGTAATGCCTATGAATAAGTGCCTGTGGGTGCGAAACGCATAAGGCGGAGCATCAATTGGTCTGTATGCCTACTTTTTAATATTTATGCTAAATAAAGAGTGATTTTTTAACTTTGAGAGTATTGACTGGGAATATTTTTGGACTTTTGATTTGGGTGCCCTTTGGAGTTGGGGGCTATATCCCAGCATTTCTGACCCTTTTTTTGACAGGCCCATATAGATTGCAGCAGTTGAATAAGAAGTGTATTTTGGATTTTTCATTATAATACATCCATTTAAATTGAATTCATACAAATAAATGATACAGTTACATTTAATATGATTTTAATAGAATTATACATCCCTATGTATACAGTATATGAATGTAATTTGTCCTCTACACATCCTTATATTATGTGTTCATTTTAAGGGCAATTCAATTATAGACCCTAAAATGATGTACAGTATATTTCTCTTTAATATCCTTTCAGTCTTTCCACCAATGTCCTGCAAGGGTTCACATGTGGAGCAGCAAAAATGCTTAGTGACGCTCAGTTTGCAGGATTGATTAAAGCCATGAAAGGAAAAGCAGTGGCGCTGGACTATACGCAGGTATGTGATCCAAATAGTTATCCAAATTATCCGAGTTATGTTTTTTAGTTGGATCTGAGGAAATAAAACACACAAGCTTGAACATAGATTTAAAAATCTTGAAAGTGCAAAAAAGAAATCTCGAAAATGCAAATAAAAAACTCCACCACCTAAAACCTGTTGAGGTTCTATAGAAGTCAGTAGTCAACTAGTAGACAAGCAAGTTGATGTTACATTCTTTGAGATTTTTTTTGCAATGTGATGTTATTTGTGATTGACTTATTCCCTCGATGAAACATGATCGCAATTAACTCATTCAAGTTCTTAAATCAATTGAGTTTTGTTGTGGTATTACTGTCTGCAGTTTATTTGAAACATCTCCAAGTGTATGGGAATAAAAGACTTGTCTGGTTAATACCGTCTGGTTATTAACTACTAACCCCAAATGCTTAAGCAGGAGCATGAGAAGGAGGAGGAACGGAATTCCAGGATGAAATCTGTGCAAACACAGAGTAGGACATTCACTAAGATTCGTTGTTGTGCCAGCGTCTGCTTCGCCGCGTTTCGCCACACTTCGCCAGGCGTATTTTCGCCAGCGCTACGCAAATTCACTAAAATCCAAAGTTGGGCTCAGGGGAAGCGTAAGGTTGCGAAGTTGCGCTAGCGTTAATTCGCCAAGCAAAGAAAAGTTACGCTAGCGATGGTTAATTTGCATACAGCGCCAAATTGAAGTTACAATGGAGGTATATGTAGCAGTGCTACACAAGCCTGGGAAACCTTCAAAACAGCAAATATAATTTTTATTTTGCCCTACACATGTGCCCACTGTACAGTTAAGTTGCCATGAGTTAGGAAATGTATAGGGGAAGGAGGGTAGTCCCAAAAAAAATTCTAAAAAAACGATCTTTTTTAGCCTATCACCCATAAAAAATGAAAAAACACCAGCGTTTTTTTGGGGCTTAGAAATTTTTTTAACTTTTTTTGAAGCAATCCCTATCTACTCTATTGCGCTTCGCCTGGTCTGAGGTGGCGAAGGAAGTCTGGCGTAAAAGGTAGCGTTCAGAATAATTTGCGCGTTAGTGAAATTGCGTAGTTACGTCCGTTGCGCAATTTCGCCAGGTGTAAGGGTGCAAAGTTACACTAGCGAATTTACGCCAGCGTCCGTTAGTGAATCGGCGAATTAAGGAAAATACGCTACGCTGGCGAATTCATGGTAGCGTTATGCGCTTCATCGTTTAGTGAATTTGCCCCTAAGGGGGTTATTTATCAAAGTCCGATTTTATCTCAACATTTTCTGCTGCAAACTCAGATCAAATCTGCTCGGGTTTTTTACGATTATTTATTATTACATTTTCCCGAAAATTTGCTTTGCGGGAAAAAAAATCTGATTTTCACAATTTCTTCAGACACCTGAAAACTCATATTTCTTTCCGATTTTTCTGCCGAAAACTCATATTTCTTATGCTTTTTGCCAGAAAACACAGAAAACGTTGGGGTATTTCACGAAACCCAGCGCACATCAAAAAATCATTGGGACTTCTCCCATTGACTTATTTGCAACCTCCCCAGGTCTGAGATGCTGGATTTTCTGATTCGGACATTTCCATCCTTGGGGTTTAATAAATTCCGAAAAATTTGTGATTTTTTAAAAGTCTGATTTTATAAATAATAATCACAAATGTATTTGGATTTTTGCATTCGGAGTTTAGTAAATAACCCCCTAGGAGAATATAAAAGCTCTCTGATAGGGCAGTTCAGAATGAAACCCATGTGGCGCAAACTTATCTACCAATGAAGAAGGATTCCCCAGTAAGACTCCTATCTAACAGGGCCTATTCACTCACGTTTCTTGTATTTAACATAGGGAGATCACCACTGTAGGAATCCACTTTTAGCAAAACTATCCCATATAGGTTTACCACCTCCTCCAGTGCATGTCAGGATGCGCATTATTGTGAGCCATTAGACTGAGAAGTAGCTGCCAGCCCTTAGGGAATATTTACCACTATTCTCCCTGAAAGCATGCATTGTGTGCCAGTACTGTCAATATATTTAGTAATCAGTGTTCAGGTTTATGCTTCTTATCTTGGTGGAATTGGACCCACAGCTGCTTCCATTTCTTACCTCCTTTTTTGTGTTTGTTTTCAGCTGAGTTGCATTGCCAAGCGACTCGCCCTGCAGAGCTTTCCATCGGACTTCTCAAGTTATCCAAGCGATGTTCTGCTGTACATGGGGTAGGGAGCTATAGCAGTGTGTATTCTCCGCCGGCATATTTCAGCAATCGGAGATGTGCTTCTGCAGATAATTCTTGTATTTATTTATGATAAAAAAAAACATACATATAAAACTGGATGGTAACTCCATTCTTGTATTGCTCTTTGTTTTTCAGTCCCAGTGCATCAAACTGCAGAGAGTATTACAGCCTTGTGGGGAAGTCTAATACAGGGGCTCTACCTACTGGCTCGTCAATGTTAGCATCTCTACTTAGCAGTGCAAGAACATGTTTGGTAAGGCAAAGGAGTTCAAGTCTCTCTTGAAGGTTCAGCCTTTGGTCTAATCTAACAGTTGTCAGAATTTCCTTTAAAGGAATAGTTCAGTGTGAAAATAAAAACTGGGTAAATAGATAGGCTGTGCAAAATAAAAAATGTTTCTAATATAGTTAGTTAGGCAAAAATGTAATATATAAAGGCTGGAGTGAACAGATGTCTAATAAAACGGCCAGAATCCAACTTCCTGCTTTTCAGCTCTATAACTCTGAGTTAGTCAGCGACTTGAAGGGGGGCCACATGGGACATTTCTGTTCAGTGAGTTTGTAATTGATCCTCAGCATTCAGCTCAGATTCAAACGCAACAGATATGACCCATGTGGGCCCCCCTCAAGTCTCTGATTGGTTACTGCCTGGTAACCAGGGTAACCAGTCTGTGTAAACCAAGAGAGCTGAAAAGCTGGAAGTAGTGTCCTGACTGACTTGTTATACATCAAATCACTCCAGCCTTTATACATTACATTTTTGGCTAACTAACTATATTAGAAACATGTTTTATTTTGCACAGACTATCTATTTACCAAGTTTTTATTTTTACACTGAACAATTCCTTTAAAGTTGCAGAACACAACTGGAATGATCCAATTACAGAAGGAAAGTTAACTTTTGTTTTGTTTATGTAGCCTGCCCTACAACTTCCTACCTTGTCTTATATATGAGATGTCTTCTCATATCATGTTGCTCCCAAAGGCCCATCCCAATCAGGTGTTTACTTTTGATGTGCCATAAGTACAGCAGGAATTTATCCTGTTGAAATACACAAAAAATACAAATCTACGGCCAATCGTAGGCTGCTCCAGCCTGTTAGTTTTCATGAGACAAACAGTCAATCTTGGCACTTATTTGGCAACCCTTGGGAATATCTTCCTGCTTACATGGCTCCCCTCTCTATAAATGTGAACGTGACCCCTGATTGTAAACCTGCATCTCATCAAGTCTTAAATATCTAGGAAATGAAGGCTATGATAATTTAAAGTATGATGGATATCAATGTAAAAAAGTGCCATAACTACGGAAGAGCACTGGGGCCAGCAAAAAAAAAAAATTATGGTGAATTATGACTTTTAAAAGTCGAAATTATGATTTTTAATCTCATAATTATGACTTTTAAACTCATAATTATGACTTTAAAAAGTCGAAATTATGACTTTTAATCTCATAATTATGACTTTTATTCTCATAATTATGACTTTAAAAAGTCAAAATTATGACTTTTAATCTCATAATTATGACTTTAAATCTCATAATTATGACTTTTAAATCTCAATCTCATCTCATAATTTTTTTTTTTTGCTGGCCCCAGTGCTCTACCGTACATAACCCTTGTTCCAACCCTTTTGAAATATCCGTAATCCTAAATGCAAAAGAGACTATTTACGTGATTGGTTAAAAAATAAATACATATTTGTACTGTGTGTGATGGTACATATATATATATGATTAGATTCTTTTGTTGCTTAGGGTATCAGTGGAACATCTCTTACACTGGAAAATCTACAAGTTTTGGGTGCTCTATCGTGTGGACTCTCAGCTAAAGAAATCAATGATTCCGACCCATATATATTAACAACACTGCAATCCTGCCCCACCTTCAGCACTGCACAAGCAGCGGCCATTGAAAGTCAAATTCTTAGAAAATATGGGTAAGCACTCTGAGATGATCTATATATTTATTATGCATATATCAGCGCTGCGCAATGTGTTGGAACTCTATAAATACCTGTTAATAATAATAGCTTGTCAGCTCTGCAGAGGAAAGTATCCATTATTGGACAAATGATGCATTAAAAGGACAAATATCTAATCTGCATATCATGGGCAGACCAGCCAACCAATACCAATAGTTTCTATAAAGTAGGCACAATTCATACCATGTTCCCAATAAACAGTATAGGGGATAGACCCAAGGACTTATAACAGACTTCAGGGATGTCTTACCCTTGACATACAAATACAAATGGCAGCTGTCCATTTTCTCAAATCTCCATTGCCTTCAACTCTTTATTACACTTCCACCATTTATAAACCTGTACAGATAATAAGAATTATAAGGGACAATGTGGCTCTTTTTACAATAAAAATAATAATAATTCTGAAGTAGGTACAAACAAATGATTATCCAATCCCTCTGCCTTTGGGCCAATGATAGGATTACAGTGGGTTCCACTGGCAGAGGGGACATTGGGATTTTCCAGCTTCTTCAACTGAATGATCCCCAATGGACATGCCAGTAGGCTGATACTTCCAACAGTAGTGGCCATGTTGGACACGTTAAGGCAAAGGTCCCCAACCACGGCTCGTGAGCAACATTTTGCTCTGCCCTCTCATTGATGTTTCTCCTAGTGGATCCTAAAAAAGTGCTTATTTTAAAATTCCTTGCTTACATTCAAGTGTTGGATGCATGAAGACTCAGGTTTACTCCAACAGGGCCTCCTACATGCTAGCAGTCCACATGGGGCTACTAATTAGCCTATCACAGACCTTATTTGGCAACCCCAAGGAATTTTTTCTTGCTTGTGTGGCTTCTTGGGATACCAGAAAAACACCCAGTGGACCCAGGAGTTAGTAGACCCTCTTGTGTCTTGTTCACCCAACAATTTGCCTTGTATGCATATACCAAAGCCATTCCCCATTTCTTCTAAGGGAAGAAATGGAGGGACGGGTAGATGATAATGTGCAAGGAAAAGTGATTAAGAGTCACAGGTATTCTGGCCTTAGCACCCAGTCTGCCACTGGACAGCCTACAAGTTCAGATTCTTTTGCAATACAGTAGCGGACACCTAAAGCGTTTCTTAGACCTTTACGTTAACTGTTGGTATGTTATACAATGTCCTATTGTTAGCAGTCTTTATTTTTAATAATTGTTTTTTGAATTATTTGTCTTCTTCTTCTTCTTCTACGTCTTTCCAAGTTTTCAGATGGGGGTCACTGAACCCAGCAGCAAAAAAAACATTGCTCTTTGAGGCTACAATTGTATTGTTATTGTTACTTTTTATTAGTTCTCCTTTTATTCAGGCCTCTCCTATTGATATTTTGGTCTCTCATTTAAACCGCTGCTTGGGAAAACTGGAGCCTAGCACCCAGATAACTGCTGAAATTCCATGATGGAGAGTTGCTGAACAAACTCTAAGGGGGTTATTTATCAAAGGTCGAATGTTAGAGTTTTTATACCTTGAACAAACTCACAACCCAAATGGTTGCTTATTTAAGAAAAGACTTGAATGGGAAAAACTAGATTCTGCGATTTCGAGTTGCAAAACCCAAAAACACAAGAATTGATAGAGTTTTCAGAGGGAAAAAAAACTTGAATCGCTCAAATTGATCGAGTTTTCGGGCAAAAACCCTCAAAAAAAACCCCTCAAACCTCATGCAGGCTATTAAAATCTTAAAATGGCTCAAGGGACCTGTGCCACATGAGTCCTACATAACCATGACTGGTGTTGTATTTTTGAAAACAAGCTATTTCCAGGGTTAACCTCCTGCCAACACTATATAATCTTCATTTAACAGTGCACTAACCCAAATATCAGCCTACCCACCATACTTTTTTGTACCTAATGTAAAATGTTTTTTTAACAGATCTGCCAGTCAGTGGACAGTGGCAACAATGAATGAGATGGGAAACCTTTCCAGCACTCTGACAGCCAGCACCCTCCAGAAAATCCCAAAGGTGATAATAAAAATGTAATAGAGTAATTGACAGTTGCTATGCTTATTTAAAGTCATGCTTGCACACATTGTGAGGTAGGGTTTTAGAATTCTGTTAGTGTTCTTATACTGAATAAACTGCTTGTTGTTTAACAAGGGATCAGTCTATGAGAAGGTCTAATAATCTTTCAGCACATGGAACTATCTAGCATTTTACAATTTGATTATGTAGATGGATTTAAATGGGACACGTCACCCCAAATAAATATTCCAAATCCTATTTTATCAAATCAGTCAAGCAAAATAAACTTTAATTACACTGTATAAATTGTTTGACTTTTGTTTCCTTCAGTCTGGGAATTCATAATTACAGCAAGCAGGCAGGAGCCATTTTATGGACACTGTTATTAAGACAAGCCTTGAATCATCTCAGAATCTTGTTTGTGCACCAAAATGGGGGACCTGATGTCCATCCCCATGTCCTGGCTACACAATTAAATGGTTAAGAGAACTGGGGGAATGTAGGGAGAGCAGAGACATCAAGGAAGTGCTGAATGGAAAGTGAAAGTAATTGCCTGCCCG